>NC_137803.1:7587074-7696957 GCF_963383645.1 Muscardinus avellanarius
TTCATTCAGTGGCTCATTCAGTATTATAGTAGGGGGATATGTGTACTGCAAAAAGGTTATTTGCTTAGAATTTTGTAATATGTCTAAATTTAGACTTACATTATCATGGCAGAGCAGCCTGGTGTCCTATTATATGGATTTATTACAATTAATTCATCGGATCCATTAAAGATGGACATATATTTATAACTAATCTTATTGATTAGATGCTATAAAATATTTGCACATTTTAGATATACATTTTTGTTAAATTTTATATACTTATACTCTTTAAGATAAGTCTCTTGAAGTGGTTTTCTGGGTCTGAAGTTATAACAAGTAATTTTTTAACATATGTTGCTTAACTTCATGTGTTCATAGAAACTTTTCTGCTGGTTTACACGTCTACCAACAGCACTTGTCAGAGTGTGCTCACAACTGCTCTTGCTGATAGAAGTCACTGTCAGTACTTTTGCTTCTATTTGTAAATTTGATGTATAATACACCAATAAGAGCCTCAAAAGAAAAAAGTGAGGAGCAATAATGAGTATGCTGTTGTTTTAACTGTCGTTGATGACAACTAATGAGAGTATCTTTGTCTATTTGTCTTTTTCTAATCTTTTGTGAATTGATATTTGACATCCATTAGCCTTTGAATTGAAATACTTTATATTTATAAAATATTATACTTCTATTTCAGAACTTTTATATATCCCTCTCCAGATTCTCCTTTCTTTTTGTTTTGTTAGCGTGTTTGCCATGCTAGAGTTAGGTTTTTTTTTCTTTGTTTGTTTGTTTGTTTGTTTGGAGGTACTGGGGTTCCCGGAAGCCCTTCTACCTCTGGGCTACACTCCCAGACCTATTTTATATTTTCATTTGGAAACAGGGTCTCTTAAACCAGCGCGGCTGGCTTCGAACCTGCGCGATCCTCCTGTCTCCGACTCCCAAGCGCGGGGATTACAAGCGTGCGCCACCACGCCCGGCCTGGTGTTTTTTTTGTTTTTTGTTTTTTTGATACTGGAATTAAATTCAGTAGCATTCTACTTTTGAAATATATATTCAGCCGTGTGTGTGTGTGTGTGTGTGTGTGTGTGTGTGTGTGTGTGTGTTATTGGGAATTTAACCCAAGGGCATCCTACCTACAGGCTACACCCTCAGCCCTTTTTTTATGTTTTATTTAGAAACAAGGTCTCACTAGGTTGCCTAAAGCCTCACTATACATTGCTGAGGCTGTCCTCAAATCTGCATTTCTCCCGTCTCAGCCTCCCCATTTCTGGTATTATAGCCATGAGACACGATACCCAACTCTGCAGCTCTTTTCATTTTTTATTTTGAAACAGAGTCTCTCTAAGTTGTTGAGGGTCTTGCTAAGTGGTGGAAGCTGGCCTTGAACCTTTAATCCTCCTGTCTCAGCCACCCAAGTACTGGACTATCTCCTGCTTTTCATGATCTTTTCATGGCTTCCTCAAGGTGTTCTTCAACTCTGACATCTATCACTGTGTTTTCTCTGTAACGCACACCACTTCTACAGGCGTGGCTGGATCTGGGCTCAGCTCCTTGGGAAGGTCTCTTCCTTCATAGCCTCGTTGTCTTCCTGCCCCTCAATCTGGCTCTACTAATTTTAGGGAGGTTCCTGTTGATCAGGAGGCTCAGCTATGGCCAGTCAACAGTTCTTTTCATCATAAAGTTCCCATTCACCTCTTACCCAATGACTTTGGCTTCCATTAACATTTGTCTGGATATATTGTTTTGATTGGGGTTAAAAAATAGTGACTTAATATATATCTGTGACTTCTTTCCATTCAGTAACTGGACTTTTTTACAAAGGGAACATTGGGTTTTCTCGCAATGCCGTTGGTAAGAAAAGCCAGGCTAACGGCCTCATTCTATGCCCTTCCTTCTCCTGTTAGACCTGTGAATTGGAAATGTAGAGCAGAGAGGTGGGAAGTAGTTAGTGTGAAGCCTCCACCAGTGATACCATGAGTTTTGCTGTGCATCTTGGTTCTGCCAATGCATGGTAACGTTTATAAAGAGGGTGTTTGCTTTCGAGCCATAAAAAAGGCCTTTTATAAGGGTCACTAAAAGATGTTGGAAAGAGGAGTCTTGTTCTTCATGAGTGGTAATTAATCTTGTTCTACCTCCCTGACTTTCCTCCTGGCCATCTCCATTTATTCCTCTGGTTGGAACATTTAGAATGACTGTTCTTGAGATATTGGGAAGTTTCCTTTGTCTCAGATTATTTCTACCATTTGCTTTATGATTCATTACTGATCATGTGATCTTTTAGCATTTTTTCCCCTTCTTACTGAGTAAGGTTATATAGCTTAATGTTGGGGAGAATAAGTTTCCATCCCTGGGAATATCATAGTGGGATACCTGGGTCCTTTTGGGAACTATGCAATACTAAGCTAATTGTTTCCTTCTTTCCTTCCTTCCTTCCTTCCTTCCTTCCTTCCTTCCTTCCTTCCTTCCTTCCTTCCTTTTTTTGTGTTACTAAGGATTAAACCCAAGGGCATTCTACACCCAAGCTATACCCCCAGCTATTTTTTTATTTCTTAGTTTTAAACAAAGTCTTGCTAAGTTGCTTAGGGTCTCATTAAATTGCTAGAGCTGGCCTAGAATCTGTGATCATCCTTGTCTTAGCCTCTCAAGTACCAGGATTATAGGTATGTGCTACCACATCTGGCAGTTAGGTTCTTTATATTACAAAATTTTTATATCCTCCAAGAAGAAGTAGCATAACCAGATGAATGGACCCCTAAAAAAACACAAATGTTATCTTCCTTCTGTTTACCTCAGTAACAGGAATAATTTTATTATGAGACGATGGTGCACAGGTATGTGTGTGTGGGCATGCATGTGTGCACGTGTGTTTATGTGTGTGTTTGCAGGAGACAGAATTAGAAAATGGTTACAAAAAAAATGGAGCAATTTACAAAAAGCTCATAGCCTATATACATGTGGATTGTATGACTCAGGGAGTGGGAAAGCCAAATTTCAAACCTAGAATCCACAGATCTAAGTATCTTTTTTGACAGCAGACTTTGACATTTAACACATTGTGGTTCATGTGGGTAGACAGTGACAACTTTAGCCAGTGTTTGAGGTCCCATTCAGGACCAGTTGTATTATTCTGAGGAATATTTGGCACAAGTAAAGAAAATTTGTCTTTGAGTTTATCCTGTAAAACCAATGTGTATTTTGGATATAGACTTCTTTTCATTTTATTCACTGGGGGAATTGAAAATTGAAGCCAAAGAAAAGCTACACACTGGCAACCAGAGGAATGGGGATTGTCATGAGTACATAGAATACATTCTGTAAAACCTAACAGATGAAAGTCATGACTTCACCCTCATTCAGCAAATACTGATTGAGCACCTGCCACGTGTCGGGCTTTGGTGACTGGGCAGGGGACAAGGCTTTGTGCCTTCGGGGAGTTTATTAGGCTAGAATAAGAAATGTGGTGGATAAGTAGGCAACTGCAGTAGGAAGTAGTCAGTATTCCGGTAAAGATATATTTAATGGTTATAGGACGCTCACAGTCTTGGAGGATTTAGGGAGAATACACCAGAAGCTATGCCTAAGTCAAGATCTCCTGGACAGGAAAGGGAGGAGCAGAGTCAAGGCCATAGTCCCCATCCCACGCCAGAGGAGGGTCTTCAAAGTAGAAAACATTAGGTGGTCTCAAGTGTAAGCCGGGAGTGAGCAAAAGATTTGTGAGGCACGAGACAGGAAGACGGCAGACACCAACAGCAACAGGCCTTGTAACTCAGTAGGGAGGCTGAGTATCCCCGTGAGGACAGGGGGCATTGAAAGAGACGCACGAGTCAGCTGGGTGCTGTGGACAGGAACCTCATCCACAGATGATGTGCAGTGAAGGATGGCCCAGCCTTTTCTTCTCCCATGCTTTCAGACCCAGGGATGCTACAGCGGGAGAGGGCAGCCCAACATCTTGATGCACAATTGAGTGTATAGGGCGGGTTCCACCTGTGGTGCCTGATCACCTGCCCAGCGCTGTCTGTCCTTCCTAGTAGTTGTATGAACTGCAGGAACTCAAGCTTCTGCCACAATCCTTCATGGTGGTTTAGCAAATAGAACCCCCCATAACCTAGTCAATCAAAAGAATAAATAAAACTGCTGTCCTCTGGTCCAGCTAAGAAACGCTGGTGTTTCTTAGGCAAAAAAGCTTCAAATCATAGGACGGTTCTTTGGAAACACCAACTCAGGTACTTTTTCTGTCAGAGAATTGAAAGGCAAAGGAAGAAAAGAGAGAGGGTATCTAGAGGTAGGTCCGGAACATGGTTAGATATGGGCAGAGATAAGAAAGCTTCTTGAATTGAGAAACTTCTCAATATACTGTGCTTTGATTGGCAGAAGAAACACCGGAGAAGAAAAGACAAAGAAACTGACTTCAAGTTCTTTGCATGCAGTTTCAATTTTAGCTAAGTTAAGAACAGAGGATGAGAAGTGCATCCTTTCGACCTGAAGCATCTAGGCAGGAAAAAGAGGAACAGGACGATATCTAAGTTTGGAATGAGACCGAGCAGCTGTGATGCTTCCAGAAGCAGGGAGACCTCTTGACTTCAAAACAGCCAGCTTCATGAAATATTAGTGCTGTATCTCAGCAGCTCCTTGACGAGGCTCTGGAGGATTCAAAAGCTCAGGGTAGAGGAAGAGTCAGCCTCATTGGGAGCAAAGCTTCTCACTGCAGCCGAGCTAGAAAGCAACTGAGAACAGCAGGAACCGCCAGTGACCCAGGGGCGAGCAAAGAGGCCACATGAACAGGAAGCCCTTCACCAGCACACGCAGCTGGGAGAAGTGTTGGAGGAACGCATGCTTCAAGGTTAGTAACCCTAGAAGAGGCCTGGTCATGGCTGAGTTCACATTTTACAAATGAATGGTGTGGGGAAGGATAGAGGTCACAAGTGAAACTGTGTGAAAGTTGGATGCAGCAGGACCAGAGAGTTCCAGGAAAGAGCTGAAGGCCGCTGAATAGTCAATCAGTGCTCTGCAAACCTGGGAGCTTAGTGATGGGTGTAGTTTTTAGTAAAAGGGCAACAGGTGAGTACTTTTCTCAGTCTGTTTCCAGAAGAATGGTATTTATCATAAATCTGACAGCATAGTTCTTGAGAATAAGAAAAGCGAGCTAATTTTACCAGTGTCTGGGCTTAACCTTTCTTTCAACAAAGACTGAGGATAAACTTATATAATAAATGTCTACTATCCAATGATTGTTTATACTATGCAAGCGTCAGTAAGCATTTTCTGTAAAGGGCTGGATAGCTAATCTTTACAGATTTGCAGACCAAGTGGTGTCCGTCATAACAGCACTCAGCTTCAGCGCTATAGCACAAAATGAGCTGCAGGCCACATATGAACAGTGAGAACCATTTACAGCCGTCACACTGGGGCTACATTCACCCCATAGGCCATGGTTTCTACAACTCTGCCCTAGAGGATTTCTGTTGAACACAAACTCAAAATCCTGATTCAGATGAAAGCAGGTTTGTATTGGTCACTAACTCCTAGGCTTAGGCCTTCAACTTGCTGAGGTTGTAGGGTGTCATGGTTTAGAGGAGACCACATGCTTGTCTTGGAAAGATTTTCACTGGGGCAAGGAGAAGAAACCGAGGCTACTGTGTTTCTTTTGAAACTTTCTGGAAGCATGAACGTGTGTGTGTGTGTGTGTGTGTGTGTGTGTGTGTGTGTGTGTGTGTGTTGAGGATTGAAGCTAGAACCCAGGAGCATTCTACTTTTGTGGTACTGATTTTATTTTTTATTTGGAAACAGGGTCTCACTAAATTGTTGAGGGACTTAAAAAATTACCGAGCCTGGCTTCAAACCTGCAGTCCCTCAGCCTCCTGAATAGCTGGAATTATAAAATCATGCCGTTGCACCAAATATTTTCCTTTTGGTGTGTGTGTGTGTGTGTGTGTGTGTGTGTGTGTGTGTGTATGCATGCGTGTGCACACACATACAGCATTGGGGATAGGATATTATGCCTCTGAGATACAGCCCAACTCTGTCTTACTTCTTATTTTGAAACAGATTCTCACTAAGTTGTTGAGGCTAGTCTTGAACCTGCAATCCTCCTGTCTCAGCCTCCCAAGGCCTCCCACTCCTGGCAGCATGAGCCTCCTAACAGCTGGGTTTTTCTAGCAGATGTACAAAGTCAGCTCCTTGTGTCTGAGCAGGAGTAGAAACAAAAGACTTCACACCTGTAATCTCAGCCAGTCACATGTTCTCAGAGCAGCAGGCTTCCCGTTCTGTAGCATGTCAGCAGCTGTCTGAGCAAGCGTGCACAGGCATCCAGGAGGAAGAGGTTCTCCACTGTACATGGCAGGTGTTCTAGCCTGAGGAGGAGGTGTGGTGGGTTCATTCAGCAGAGACCAGAATACTCCCAATGTCCAGAAATGGTAGGGACCTGTGGGGAAGCAGAGCGAATTTCAGGTAGGAGAAGCAAAAAAATGGAAAGCTGGGGGTTCCAGCCTGTGCAGAAAGAAGAGGGAGTGTGTGGAGATGGTCACCCAGGTCACCCAGGAGTCTGTATTCAGAGCTGAGCACCTGTGATGGATTCAGACTCCTGTGGTTAGCTGACATATTTTAAATAGTAGAGGAATACAGTAATATTTTGATTAATGGCTTCTTTGAAGACAAAGCTCTTTTATACAGACAACTCTATTAGGGGAAAAAACCCTAAAGCCAAAACCCCTTCATAAATCATGCAAAAAATGGCTGCCGACACAACAAAAATAGCTCAAGCACAGTCTCTATTTGTCTTTGGCTAGATGTTGATAAATAGGGCTCATCCTCAGCAATCTCTGAATAGCAGAGCATTGTCTTCAGCCACAAGACTTTCTGTGCCTTTCATGTGAATCCATGACCTCTAGGTCCCCGGATTACAGAATGCAGGTGCACCTAAGTTCTCTGTATCTCTCGGCCAAGTCGGCTCCGGGTGCCTTGGGAATGAAGGAGTGACAAGTTAGTATTGGCTACTATCCCTTTCTTAGGATTCCTCCCACGTGCCTGATACCTTACTCTCCTTGAGAGGAGGTTCCTGGATGGCCTGTTTATAAGAACCTTGGAGAGCAGAGGATGCTCCGTGGCACCTGGTCTCCTTTAGGATCTGTAGCAGCACACAGGAACCCACTTTCCCCTTGTTCTCCTACCTGTACCTCTGCCACACTTTACCTAATCCTGACCTCCTTTCTTTTTCTCAACATACAAGCACACAATCAAAAACACACATTTATAAGTACTTCATGATCTTCATGTCTTAGTTTATCTGACAGCTTGGACCATGATCTTTCTCTATCTATCATCTATCTATCTATCTATCTATCTATCATCTATCATCTATCTATCCTATCTATTTGATAGTGTGGTACTAGAGATTGAATCCAGGGGCATTCCACTTCTGAACTCTACCCCCAGTCCTATGTTTGAAGTTTTTCTTCTTTAGTTTGAAATAGGGTCTTATTAAATTGCAGCAGGCCTTGCTAAGTTGCTGAGGATGGTCATGAACGTGCCATCTTCCTGTCTCCGCTTCCTGAGTACTGTGATGATAAGCATATTATTTTTATTTATAGATACCATGCCAAGCTCTTTCCCATTTGTTATTTCCAGCTGTTATTACAAATGTGTGGCTTAGCATGTTCTGCTGGGCTCTATTCTTAGAATGTACTGCGAGGCTCAATTTGCATCTGTGAGCCAGATATTGAAGGGATCGAGTGACATCAATAAACACATGGCCAGCAGCCAATGTGGCGGCTTCTGAGATGGGAAAGACCTGACATAAAAAGACCTGCTTGCTTTGTGCTAGCAGTCATCTTTTTTATTGAGATGGTGAAAGTCACCTGACATAAAATTAATCACTTAATTTATTTTTACACTTGTATTGGTGCACTGTAATTAAAACACCATAGTGAGATCAACATGATATATTTGTATTTGCATATAACACTTAGTGTATTTCAGTGAAGGAGCCAGTGGCATTTGGTACATTCACAATGTTCTGCACCTTCTCCCTCTATCAAATTCAAAACAGTTTAGTCATCCCAAAGAACCCCATGGCTTACGCAGTCACTCCCATTCTCTCCTTCCACCAGGCCCTGGCAACCACCACTCTGCTTTCCATTTTTATGGGTTTATCTGATCTGGATAGTTCATGTCTGTCACCTTTGGCCCTTAGTCCATTGATGGTTGAATAACATCCCCTCATGTAGATCTATTAAGCTTTGTTCCTTCACCTGTTGCTGCACATCAGGGTTGTTTCCACTTTCTGGATCTATGCAGAGAAGGGCACCGGTGTGCACGCGTTTGAGCTTCCATGCTCAGTTCTTTGGGGCTTTCTACCTAAGCGTGGAATTGCTGGGTCGCTTGGTAACCCTGCTTAGATTTTGAAGAATTAGCCAAGTGTTTTCCACAATAGCAGCAACGTTTTGCATTCCTACCAGCAATGCATACAGGATCTGGTTTCTCTACTACATGGTTATTTTTTTCCCCTATTTTTATTTGCAGCCATTCTTCCGAGTATAAAGTGATGATTTTTATTTGCATTTTTCTAATGACTAATGTTGTTGAGTATCTTCTTTTCATTTATTTTTTGGCCATTTTTATATCTTTGTCGGAGGAATGTCTATTCAGGCATTTTGCCCAATTTTTAAATTGGGTTGTTTCTTTTTAATGTAAGAACTCTTTCTGTATTCTGGATGCTACACACTAATCAGGTAAATAATACTGGCAAGTACTTTCTTCCATTATGCAAGTTGCCTTTTCTTCTTCTTGAAAGTGTCCTTTGGTGCACAAACATTTTTAGTTGTGATGAAGTTCAATTTATTTTGGCTTTTGTTGTCTGTGTGAGCGTGTGGATATGCATGTGAGTGTGAGCATGGGTGGGCGTGAAGAGTGCATGTGCATGTGTGAGCATGTTTGTGGGTGTGAGTTGATGTGCGTGTGCGGGTGTGTGCACAGTGATGTGGAATGTGCAGAGACACAGGTCTGAGCCATGACATGGTGCATGCAGGCGGCAGTTCAGAGGATACTGGCCTGGAAACTTAGGGATTCTGGAGCTTGGTTTAACTCAGTATGTGTAGCCTTATTTTTGTTGCTTCTATGAAGAGGAAATCTTAGATTTATTAATTGATGCATGGAATAAATTTTTCCAACTTAGATCTATATTTTCAAGTTCTTGTAGCCACAGAGTCACACGACCCTCCTGACCTGCAGTCTCTGCTCCAACTTCACCTTCCCCAAGAGGACTACCCCGGGCTTCCTGTCCCCAGCTCCACTTTCCTTCTTTTTTTTTTTATCATCTATTCTCTTTAGCTTGTTATACCTTTTTCTTTTACTTCTGTTTTACTTTAGTTTCTGTCTCCTCCCACTAGAATATAAGTTCTATGATAACAAGAGGATTTTTTTTAATAGTGTGTATCCTCAGTTCTAGAGCAGAGCTCGGCACCAAGAACGCACTCAGCAAATGTTTGTTGAATGAATGAATCTTTACAGAAAATGAGACCTGGGAAATAAACTGTTTCTCCGAGAGAGAAGTAACCCAAGCCTGCCCATCTGTATAGAACAGCAAGGCTGTCTTTGAAGCTGAGACCTTTTTCCTGTGTTCATAGTTCAGAACAAGAAGACGCGACTGATAATATCTGAGAGGGAGGAAACTGTGCGTTGTGCTGGGCCTGTGTGTGTGCAACATTCATTTTTTTTTTTTTTTTTTAGAGAGCGACTTCTGAAACAGTTTCCAGAAATGGATTATCTTACTTTTGTATTGGCTATTCTTCATGTATACCAAGGTAAAGATAATCTTTATGTTTTCATTTTGTTTATTTTTGCCTTACTCTAATTGTTTTGTAATGTGTCCATTATAAAAAAAAATTAGCTCTGTTTTTCATCTCCTAGTGTAACTTACATGTACAGAGATTTTCAGTTAATTTCTCACTTATTCAGAAAATTAAAAGTTAGAAATGTCAGTGGACAGCAGTGTAAATGGTTATCAGCCTTTACCCATTATCTCAGTTTTCTATCTTGTTAAGAGTTAGGAAATTTTAGGTATTTATTTTGTGTTTTCCCCCATGTCTAACTGAATCTGTGTGATGTTGTATATTTCAGCATTTTGTGAAGAGATTATCTGGGACACGGCTGTTAAATTTGCTAAGGATATGACTTTAGAATGTGTGTATCCTTTGAAGGACATCATCACCCAGAAGGAATGGTCTAAGATCAATGGTAGGAAGAAGGAGATCATAGCCATTTTTAGCCCTGACTATGGTGTGGACATAAAGAAGCCCTATGAGAACAGGCTTCGCCTTTTAAACTCAACCACAGTTCCCAATGATGTGATCCTGTCTTTTTATAATGCCTCTGAAGCTGATGTTGGCATCTATTTCTGTTGTGTTCATACTTACCCATCTGGATCTTGGGAAAAGATAATACAGGTGGTTCCACAAGGTAAGGGCAAGCTCTTTTTTCCTTTTATCTACGTACAATATTTAATTCTGTAAATCTCGGTAGAAGCTATGAGGTGCTTTATTTTATTCTCATGGCATTTTCCAAATCCGTTCTCAGATTCTATGATGCTATTGCCTCAAATTACTGATACTTTGAATCAATTTCATTTTTCCTACTGTGCTATCAGTTCTTTTCCCTCCCTTCCTTCTTTTCTTCCTCCATCCTGCTCTTCCTTCTTCTCTCTACCTCTCTCTCTCTCTCTCTCTCTCTCTCTCTCTCTCTCTCCCTCTCTCTCTCTCTTCCTTTTTTGTGTGTGTTGGTACTGGGGATTGAACCCAGAGGCATTGTACTGCTAAGCTACATCCCAGCCCTTTTCATTTAATTTAATTTATGTATTTTATTGTGGTACTGGGAATGGAACCCAGGGGCATTCTCCCTCTAAGCTACACCCCGACCTTATTTTTTATTCTTTATTTTTGAAATAGGGCCTCACTAAGTTGTATAGAGGACCTCATCAAGTAGCTGAGGCTGACTGCAAACCTGAGATCCTCCTATCTCAGCTTTCTAAGTACTGGAATTACAAGCGTGCACCACCATGCTCAGTGTCCTTTTAATTTTAAAATAAGATATTGCTAAGTTGGCAGGCATAGGCCTCAAACCTGCAATTCTCCTGTCTCAGCCTCCCAAGTACTTGCATCACTGCACTTGGCATACATTATCATTTTTTCTTTTTCTTTTTTGTCACTGGGGATTGAACCAGTCTCAGGAGAGGTAGCCCTGGAGATTTCCATGAGGGTGTAGAAAAGACTGCGAGGGTAGGATTCTCTTCCTGTCCCTACCAGCAAACCTGCTCAACATATGACACTTTAGGATCTCAGGCAAGGTTTAAATATAGTAGATTCTATATTCAAAAAGAAATTGCAAACCAGGCATCATCGTGCATACCTGTAACCCCAGTCCTTGGGGACAGAAACAGATGATCATGGGTCTCTGGCCAGTCCCAGCAACTTAGGGAGACTCTCCACAACTTAGTGAGACACTGTTCACAATTTAAGAAATAGGGGTATGGGTGTAGCTCAGAGATAGAATGCCCCTGGGCTTAATTCCCAGTCACACACACACACACACACACACACACACACACACACACACACACGCAGCTCACTGGGTCCTCAGAAGGTTAGAGATGAACCTGGAAAATCATCATGACCCAGAACTTACCGTGCCTAATAGAATGTGAACACGTGTAATGTAGACCGTGGGGCATTGCTGAACATTTTTAGAGGAGCGCACAAGACAAACCAATTTCTTTTTCATCACCTGGAAGATTGAATCAGGTACAGATACAGTCCTCAGCAGCCTGCTGGAGTATTGTCTCTCACTTGGAGATTTGTTGTATTCAACTTTCAATTAATTAGATGAGGTCCACCCACATTGTGGAAGACAATCTGATTATTCAAAACTCACTGATTTATATGTTAATCTTTGAACTCTTTCAAAGTTGAAAGAGAAAAGCTACCATTTCATCTGTTTTGGAAGATGATAGGGCTTTAGCTGGTTTAAGAACCACATACTTTATTTTCCAATAATTATACTATATTTACAGTTTAGACTTTTTCCCCATGAAGGAGAAAGGCCCAACATTGTTCATGTAAACTGTGACTGTGACTGTAATAGCAAAAAAAAAAAAAAAAAAAAAAAAAAAAAAAGGTAACATCTATCCTTCAGCAGTACAGTGGAAAAATGGGTTGGGGGCTTTCATTTAATAGTGCATTCCATATCTATAAAAAGGAGTGAGTGGTCACTATGCTAAGCAGCAGGGATGAATCTTAGGAACCACATGTAGAGGAGAGCAAGAGGGTTACAGAAAAACGTACGAGTCATGATCCCTTTCCTTTAAAAAGTTTGGATATATTATATATATATCATAGTGTTGGATTTTGTAATACACACACACATATATCACAAATGGTAAAACTATAAAAAAAGCAAATATTCAAAGCATGAGCAGAAAGAAGATTGGATCCGCAAGAGTTTTTAGAGTTGATATTCTTGGTGACTTTCATATATAGATGTTTTATTTCCCATCCATCTAAAAATGTTTTATAAAATTTATTTCAAATCTACAAAATTTCTAAGGAGATAGTGAAAAAAAGGGATGTGATTCTAATTTTTGAGCAGTTCAAAAACAATTAAGGATGAGATCTTCATGATTTAGCACTGAGATCAGAGAAAGTGAATGTTCAAGAATGATTTCCAATCTTTATGATCCAAGGCCTGAAAAATGATGTCTTCATTTGAAAAGATGGCAAATCGGGAGCCTCTCCTCCCAGCTTGGAGGAGAAGATAAAAGTCTGTTTCGGGTACACTGAGTTGTAGAGCAGCTTTTGATCAGATGACAGATGAAATTCTGAAACAATCAACCGGAAGAACGTTCAGGATTGAAAGTACCACTTTTTAGGTTATTTGAATAATCACCCAGCATATGTAGAAAAGATGGTTAACAAAAAAGGTACCAGTGGAAAGGAGCAGAGGTCTCAGCCCTGGGCTTGAAGGCTGTCTCACTGTAGTGTGTGAGAACATTTATATAAAGTACAGAAGGCATAGGAAAAAAGAGGGAGGGAAGAAGGGAGGAAGGGAGGGAGGGAGGGAGGGAGGGAGAGAGAGAGAGAGAGAGAGAGAGAGAGAGAGAGAGAGAGAGAGAGAGAGAGGTGCGCACATGGGAGGGAGGAGGAATACAGACACAGTGGCTAAATTCTAAATGATTGACCTTTCAGCAGTGGACAACCGTAAGTCACAGGGTAGAAAGGAGATGGTTGTCTGTTTTCACGCCGCATAGCCAGATGGTTTGTGTTGCTGTGTAGCACCTTGTTTTCTAACTGTGTTTTTCCATATTCCACTCTCCATAACTCTACTGAAGCACGGAGATGTTCCTCACTGTCTGCAGTTAAAGATTTCATTCTCCCTTGGCTGGTTAGAGCCAAGTTCCATCTCTCATGTTCAGGCTGAGAAGGCCACTTTCCTCTACTTCCTTCAAGGCTGGTGATTGCTGCCCAGGTGCCAGCCTTGATGTAGCAGCTAAATTCTTCATGCACTTTCTTCTATGTGTGGCTGGGAGGTTCACTTCATACTGGGGGCACCAGGACGGATGGCAGCTCTGAGGAATCCCATGATGGAAGGGATTCTAAAGATTATACTGGTCTCCCTACCAGTTGAGACCACCATGATTAACATTTTCCCTAATGTCCAAATGATGCCAGGCTTCAAAAGTGGAAAGGGGAGTTGCCTAGATCTGGCTTGTAAAAATGAGTTTGCAGATTTGTGGGAACTGAACACATCCACTAATTCACTCATCCGGTCTTTATGGAGAACGTAGGAAGCTCAAGGTACTGTACAGTGGCTTGGGAGATAGAAAGAACTCCAAGTAATTTGCAGTCTTAGGGCAGATGAAAAATCATATACCACAAATTATAATTTAAGACAACAAGCAATAAGCATTATTGTAGTTTAGTGGATATAATTCACTTTTAATTAGAAATTCTGGATAATTATCCTGAAAAAGTAGAATTTGAACTTCACCTTGAAGGAGGAGAGCCAGACTGTTTGGACACTAAGCTGGGTGGAATAACATTGCAAGAGAACAGTTTTAGAAAAGTACCTAGAAAATAGATAGCTTGGAGTCTAGTTGAGCCTACTTTGGAAGATTATTTTCATTACTTAAAAAAGACTCCTTAAAACAATAAAAACAACAAAAACCTTTAAAACCTAAATATTGCATAGGATTGCTCAACAGACTAGTGTGGTTTATTCTGGTTTACGATTCACGCCTTGTCTTATTCCCATGTGTTCTTTCAAAGGCATCAGAAACCAGATGCCCTGTGCGGTTGTCTCTTCAGAATTTTCCTTGAGATATTTGCACACTTTCACTGCAGCCTTTGTTTTGCCCATCCCAAATTCAAAAGGAAGGAGGAAAACCTGTGAAAATGACACTCCCTGGCATTTTAGTGAAGTACAACTTGGTGAAAGGGGAGACTTGATCTGAAAGGCTTTGTCCTGTCAATAGAAACCCCAGTGGGTAAAGAAGGCCACAGAGATTCTTCCTCATTCTTTTGTCTCAAAGATTATCAATATATGCCAGCTTGGGTTTTTTATTTTTTGGCATTTTTGTGCAATATTGCTTTCTTTACTTTTATGATTTTTTTAATTTTTAAAATCAAATATTAATCACATATATTTACAGAGCATAGTTTGATGTTTCAGTATATGCTATTTTCTTCTTTCTTTCTTTCTTTCTTTCTTTCTTTCTTTCTTTCTTTCTTTCTTTCTTTCTTTCTTTCTTGGTACTAGGGATTGAACCTAGGGGGGTTCTACCTCTGAGCTATAACTCCAGCCCTTTTTATTTCTGATTTTGAAACAGCATCTCACTAAGTTGCCAAGGCTGGTCTTGAACCCTAATCCTGTCTCGACCTCGCAAGTACTGGGATGACAGGTCCGCGCCACTATGCCCAGCTCTGTAGCTTTTAATTTTTTAAAAATGGGATGGAGAAATAAAGAAAAATGTTTCAAATTTATTATTTAAAGCATGAAGCCACAAACTCTCTCTTAGGGCCCATTTCTGGCAAACTCAAAAATGTCATAAAAATTTTCCCCTTTTTATATTTATGTGCATGTTTATACACCCATATATAAGACTGAAAAAGGAGTCTGTAAAATGTTACATATCAGAAATTTCCCACTTAAAGATAAAGAGAAAAGATATTAAATAGTGCCTATAAGCAGCAGTCAACAGAGAGATAGAAACATTTTAAGGGCTTAGAAATCTCAGGCCTTAATGAAATAAAGTAGTAGACAGGGAAGGGAGATAATAAAGAGCATTTTAAGACCTGTAGAAAACAAGGTTATGGTCATTGCACTTCTCAAGGGCAAAGTAAATAGGAATCTGAAAGGGAGATGGGGACCAGGGCTTGTGCCGCGGGTGCTTTTTATTGACTTGCTTTCCCTTTGCTAAGCCCGGGAGGAGCTTGTGAAGTGCACATGTGGCCAAGGGACTCCACTCGCTGGCAATGCAGTAACACTGTAGTCAGACATCGGAAGGAGAGAAATTTTAAAAAGACCTCTAAAACACAGCTGCTGCTAGAATTAGATACATAATTGAACTCAACAATTGGATTAACATATAAGCATTGTACAAACTTGGGTTATTTATTTATTTATTTATTTATTTATTTATTTATTTATTGTGTATGTGTGGTGCTGGGGATTGAACCCTCGGGCATTCTACCACCAAGATACTTCCCCAGGCCCCATTTTTAAAATTATTTATTTTGAAATAGGGTCACACTAAGTTGCAGAGGGCCTCACTAAGTAGCTGAGGCTGGCCACAAGCCTGCGATCCTCCTGTCTCAGCCTCCTGAGTACTGGGATTACAAACGTGCGCCACCACGCCCGGCAAGCTTGGTGTTTTAAAATACAATTTTATTGGTGCACTGTAATCACCCATCATGATGAAGTTTGGAGTAATAGGGACATACATGCACACACAGCTCTTGGCGAACTCCCCTCCTCTCCCGTATCCTCCCTCCCCATCTCTGTGCGTGACATTGAGATTGGCTCTAATAATATATGTTCATAGCATCAAAGGAAGCGTTTCTTTCATCAAGTCTCTCCCTCCGTCGCCCACCCTGACACCCCCTCCATTGCTCCACTGGGGTTTCTCTTCCTTTATCTGAAGTCCTTCTTGCATTCCTATTTCTTCCTAGTTTCCACATATGAGGGGAAACATATAAACCCTTTACTTTCTGAGACGGGCTGATCTTGCTTGGTATAATATTCTCTAGACTCATCTGTTTTCCTGCCAATGAAGTAATTTTGATCTTTATGGCTGAGTAGAATTCCATTGCATGCATATCTCATAACTTTATAATCCATTCATCTGTTTTTAGTAATATTTTCTATCTGTCTTGATTCTTAGACCTCTCTCTGCTTTCTCTACCTACCTCCATTTACATCTATGAGACAATTCCACCTTCTGTATGCAGTAGCTGTAGCAAAACCCACAAGGAGACTTAATACAAACTTCCTAAAAAATGAAGCGGGGTGACCCAGAATAGGGGATGCGAGTGGCTGCAGTCTTAGCTCGCAACTGTTCTGTTCACCAGCACAAGAGATCCTTCTTTTGCTGATATTTTATTTCCAAGAAGACAGTGGGGTAGGGATGTACTAGGCTGAATTGCTAAAGACTGAGCTGTGGTTGAGGGTAGTGCACGGTGGCCCCTGAAGGTTTTCTGAGCCTGGCTGAGGCTGGGCTGCTCCTCTCCCTCCTCTGCCCTTCACCCAGCAAGACAACTCACACCTCTCCCACTTGTCTTCACCACACCGCTCCTCACTCAGCACCTAGAGACGCTTCTAACCACAGTATCTGGAAGGCACTTCCTCTGCAGGGTGGGTGTGGGTGTTTGCGGGTGCTCAGTGGGAGGGGAAGGTGCCTTCGGGTATGAGTAAGAGCTGGTGACCTACAATCTTTGGCACCCGTGTGGATAACTGTGGAACATGTTCAGTTCACCCACGTTGGGAACCTTCCCCAGACAGGGTAGACTTCCGTGTTCTTTAAAATTCCTCTTACCAGGAGTTGAGAACTATCAAGTGGCCATTTTCTCTAGCACTTTCTCTCAGAAACTTCTCTGTGGGGTTTTTGAATAGATGGGACTGACCTTCAGGGAAAGTTTATAGGAATTTACCAATGGAGAGGTTACATTATTTACTGTGTTGCTGAGGCTGGCTTCGAACCTGCGATCCTTCTGTCTCAGCCACCCAAGTATTGGGATTATAGGCATGCACTGTTGTGTCTGGACTAACCGAAAGTCAAATCAGTTTGCATTTTATAAAACAAGAGCACTAGATTCTGAATGTTCAAAGAAACAAACAACAGGAAAAGTAACTGAAGAAAGGAGAAAGCAAATCTCAGCTTTCTCGGCGCTTTCGGTGGACTTTCTCTTGGATCTAACGATGTCCCATGACAAATCATTCAATATCTGTAAGAAACACTTAGTTTCTAAGTGTGGCTTTTGTTGCTGGTTGTTGTTTTTGTATGGTGTTAAGGGGAGTGGAGATTGTAGGCAGGATGACATTTTCTTCCTTCGAGGACGTGGTAGGAAACTATTTCTGAAGACGTTAAAGATTTTCAAACTGTTAAGAATTTTAAGACCATCAAGGCAATCCTTCAGGGATCAATGCAAAATGGCTCCCTCAGGCAACATCTCTTCTACTTACTCTAGAATGGTTTTAATTAAATAACTCAGCTGATGGGGCTGCTGGCACTTCCCCTGAGACATTATTCACAATCCAATAAATCTCAATGTGAGAAAATTTCCCCTGACTTCAGCTATTTAACTAACTTCCATTTTTAAAAGCACAGTCTTCTCTATAATCGGCCCAGGGAGAAACACCCAGGTTTCATAGCGCATTGACATAAGAAGGTTTCTAAGGATGGAGGTGTAACATGCACTATCACACATACTCACTCCGTAGATAGCTACCAGACCTCCTGAATTTAGTGTGGTGATGATGTTCATGGCCAGTAAGAATGAGGCCTGGGCAGGAATTCATTATTTAAATGCTCCATTTAACAAGCAGAATGCTTGAGAAATTAAACGTTCTCACTGCAGACGACTAGTTCCTAAGTATTTAATTGTTCCATTTCTTGGAAGATAACATGAAATTTTATATGCTACCAACACTGACATTTTAGAATAGGTTAGTTTAGCTTAGCGTGTGTGTGTGTGTGTGTGTGTGTGTGTGTGTCTGTGTGTGTGTGTGTGTGTGTGTGTGTGTGTGTGTGTGTTCTGGTTGTAGAGTGTAATTTCTTTCACTACATATAATCTGAGACTCTAGAAAACTTCAGGTCATATTCCTAATTTATCCCATGAATGGATAAAATAAATTTATTTTCTTTATGAACTGAATGCTACAGTTGAAACATATCATTTGTTCATTTTAGAAACAGCAGGGGAATTCAATCAATCATTGACCTTGAGACCGAACACAATAATATTGGGATGTGTCTATGGATGAGACCATTTTGTCTCTTATTAGATCATGACATCAGATGTCTCAAAATACCATTTTATTTTCTTTTAAGAAACATAGTTGTTCATTTAAATTAAATTTATTTAACACAGAGCTTGTAAGTTTTTTCTTTTATCTTTTCCTAAATCCTAGGAATTTTTCTAAAACGATGAACACATATTACAATGGAGGTATTTCCAAATACTGACATCAAATATCTTTGAGCTGACACAATGTTTGACTTTTAATCCTTAACCTAGTATGACTATTGTGTTTCCAGTGAAAGTAGCAGAGTTAAACTAAAGGGAAAATTACTGAGCTCGACCTATTACTCAAATGACACTTTGCACTGCAGAATTCTAATTGATTGAATAGATATTGATAACACTAATTTAAACATTTGTCTAAAATAAACTCCTTCTAAAGTCATTAAGGGGGCATTTATTGTTTGCTGTGAGGAAATAAAGAAGTGAATAAAAAGGACATTGTTTCTCAGAAGTTTATAATCTAAGAGGGAAGTACCTATCTATGTATCATATAAACATGTGGGCTAGGTAACCAGAGGGCTGGGTGGGACTTGTTAAGTAGTAAAAAAAACAAGGTTTGGGGAATTGAAAGGTGATTGAAAGTACTTCTGGTTTAGAGAACCCCATGGCTTGGAAACGTGGATACGCTTTGAGTGGGTGGAGAGGAAGGACGGTAGGAAGAGAGAGGTACAGCAGGAAGGTTCCCTGAGAGAAACATCACATACAGGGAAATGCTCTGAACAGAGGAGGCTGAGACAGGACGGTCGCAGAAAAATACATGTGGTTTGAGACCTGAGAGAAGGTCCGAGGGTGGAGATCTGAACTTTAGATTTGAGTTAGTGGTGGGTAAAGAGTTCAGATGACAGAAGTTGGTGTTGGCTGGGATCTGGGGCTGTTACTCTAGCAACAGGATGCAGGATGCTGGAGAGTCAAGGCAACAGAAAGCAGATAGATGAGAAAGCAGGTCAGGGAAAGGAAGGAGGCCTAGAGTCCTGAGCAAAGTGAGGAATCTACCTCCAGGTCTACCTACAGTGCGGTACCCACTGGCTCTGTCTACCTTAGTTACAAACAAAGAAAGGTCCCCACCCAAGCTACTCTCTTACAGTCCTTCCCTTCCTCTTTCTTTCTTTCTTTCTTTCCTCCCTCCCTCCCTCCCTCCCTCCCTCCCTCCCTCCCTCCCTCCCTCCCTCCCTCCCTCTATTCCCCCATTCCTCCTTCTCTTTCTGGTATTAGGGGCATTTTACCTCCAACCTATACCCCCAGCCCTTTTTGGTTCTTATTTTGAAACAAGTCTTGCTAAGTTGCCCAGACTGTCCTGGAATCTGCAATCTTCCAGTTTCAGCCTCCCAAGTACTTGAATGACAGGTGTGAGCCCTCACACCTGGCTCATTCTTTCAATACATACTTATCAAATGCCCTGCACTGGTTGCTGTGTGCATTTGGATGTACCCTGGGGAAGGTCTTAGTACCTGATATCAGCTTTAAGTCCAGTTACGGTGGATTTGGTACTGGTTCATGTGTGTGCATAGGACAGGTGATGGGTGCGCATCCCAGGTGGGGTGGCAGTGCCCATGTCGGTGTTGGGAGGATCGCACTGGGAAGGAAAGGTCACTTGGGAAGCTTCTGGGACCAAGCTTCTTGAGTTTCCTCAACAGAGAAGATTATAACTTCCTGGGTAAAGGACTGTAGTGCTGTTAGCAGGAACTCGGTAGAAATGGTGCAGAGGTATAAAAGCAAAGCAGATATGGTGTGCTTGGGAACAGGATGCCAAGCAAAGCCTGTGGACAATTAGTGGAAGTGGCTTCTGGTGTCAGGTGGTGAGCAGGAGGCCAAGGTAGAAGAAATTGGTGTGGTATCGGCAGACGCTCCGGGTTTCTGTTTGGAAGAGGGGTGGTGGTTCTGAGCCCTTGATTTAGAACTGTATATGTTTGGCAAGCCCACATTTTTCCTTAGATTCTCCTTTTCTCTTCCCTTCTTCTTTCTTTTCTTGGTGTTGTGGATTAAACCCAGGGGTATTCGACCTCTAAGCTTCTGAGCTACACCTCCGGCTCTTCTTATTTTTATTTTGAAATGGGGTCTTGCTAGGTTGTTGAGAGTCTCACCAACTTGCTGAGGCTGGCCTTGAACCTACAATCCTCCTTTCTCAACCTCCCAGTACTGGATCACAGGTGTTCATCCTTGAGCTTTGATACATTTTCTTTGCATCAGGATGGGGTGGGGGGTGGGAGCTAGGGTGTTCTCTAGTTACACTCGTGTGATACAAACGTACACCCTTCTAAGATGTTTGGAGCTTATTTTTCGCCTGTGGAGAGCCATTAGGTATGTTGACTAGGCGTGTGGTTTGCAGTTTAGAAAATGTACTCAGATGGAATTCTAGAATGGGGATTGGAAGCAAGGGGATATATGGAGGGAAGCCTAGCAGGAGACTGTGATGACATGAATTTGGTTTCTACACATTCCTATATTGAACTGTTGGCTTCTCATATCTCAGCATGTGATTGTTGGGAGGTAGTGGTTTTTAAGAGACAAGTAAGTTAGAATGAAGTTATTAAGATGAGTATAATCTGTGGGTTTTTTCTTCTTTGTCTAGAGCTCCTCCTATGACCCTTTTTCTCCCTAGGTTCTCTATATTAAAAAGAACATCTGATTTTTTTTTTTTATTTTTTGTGACTGACTAATCTCACTTTATAATGTTCTCCAATTCCATCCATTTACCCGCAAATGATGTAATTTGTTCTTCTTTATGGCTGAGTAAAATCCCACTGTGTACATATCCTATAGTTTTGTAATCCACTCATTTGTTGATGGGCATCTTGCTGGTTTCCTATTTGGCAATGGTTTAGTTGTGAACTAGGGAAGGGCTAGATAAATGACATGTGCATGTATGCCTTCACCATCTTGCACCCCATCACGATGTATGACTACAATGCTCCAATAAAAAAGTATATAAAAAGATGAGCCTAACCTAACATGACTAGTGTCCTTCTAAGAAGAGATTGGGAGGCAGAGAAGAAGCCAGATGAAAACACAGGGAGAGGCGAGTTTTCTATAAACCAAAGAGAGTCGACTTTACTGGCACCTTAGTTTGGGGTTTTCTAGCCTTCCAGAACTCTTAAAAAAAAAAAAAAAAAAGCCTGTCTGTGGTGTTTTGCTGTGGCGGCCTCTCTAGCCACTCAGAAACTTTTGTTGTCCATGCCTGATACAATTAAGTTTTTATTCCTTGCTTTCTTCTTTCCAAATTTCTGGAAAAAGAGTTTTGCCTCGAAGGGTCTCCCTCAATAAAGTGGTGAAAGAAGGGGGGTGGTTGCGGGTGTGAGCTGCCTTCCAGCATGAATCCTGATAGGGACAGAGGAAAGGTGCTAGTTTTGCTCGCAACTGAGCAGAAGCAGGCACCCTCTTAGGAGCACCCTCCAGCCGGTGAAAAGTATACCCCAGGTGAGGGACACAGGGTTTTAAATGGGCGGGGCACAGCAGGTTGATTGCCCTGTAGAGAGCAAGCACGAATGCAAGCAAGATTGGAACAAAGGAGGGTATTTTTAGCATGCAGGTGGGAGAGAGTGATAATTTGGACTAGAATAGGGACCATGGGGACAGAGAGCAGGGAACCTGTGAGGGAGACTTAGAAAATGGAGTTGACAGGACCCGGAAAGTGATCGGATGGGTGAGCAAGGGAAGAGTAATGGGGAAGCTAGAGAGAAAGTAGAAAAAAAAAGGGATTTTATGATATTAAAGAAACAGACTCAGGAGATGATGGGAGGAGATCAGAGGAGGCGTGAAGGGAAGGGGAAAGGAGGACTGAGGAAGGAAAGACCAAATGGTCTTATGTTCCTATCTGAAGGGAACCCTACACCTTCCTAGCATGTACAGGGAGGAAAGTATGGAGCGGGAGGGGCTTAGGAAGGGAACACGGTGCAAGATGTTTTGTGTGTACGTGAATATATCACTTCTAACCTCATTATGCTGTATAATCATATTTCACCAACACAAATACATATGAGATATATGTATATATGTATTTGTATTTGAAAATCCGAGTTATGTTAGTTTGTTCTCTTTTGCCATATAATTCGTCTCTACATAATATTCTAGCAGGTGAGTTAGTCCTATTTTCTCTGCCAGATCATACTGCAGCACCCATTCTAGTTTGTATTTGGTTTTGCACTAAGTACGAGAACATTCTCTCAGTTTCCTAAATAAAGTAGTGGAACTCATTGAGTTTAAATTCATGACCTGACCAGATCTCCTCTTTTAAATAGTACCCAGTGAAAAGTTGTGCTGAACCATGGTGGGCATGTGCAGGTATCAGGTGGGCATCCCTGTAGATAAGCTGGCTGGTCGCTCCTGCAGAGCAAGTGGTGTGGGGTTTCTCTATTCCTGGGGAGATGCCTCATCATTTCTTTGAAGCACCCCATGTCACTTTCTGGGTCTAATGGAAAATCTGGGAATTCTCCAACAGTCACAAGGATGAGACCAAGCTGGCGTGGTGGTGCACGCCTATAACCTCACTATTTGGGAGGCTGAGACGAGATGATTAGGTTTGAGGCTAGCCTCAGCATCTTAGTGAGGCCTTGTTTCAAAATAAAAATTAAAATAGAGGATGGGGGCTGGATGAGGGCTGATTGGATGATGTGTGCTTGTATATCCTCTCAAGTCTTGTACTCCAATGCGATTGATATATGACTACAATGCACCAATTAAAAATAAATAAATAAATAAAAATAGAGCTGGGGGTGTAACTCAGAGGTAGAATGACCCAGGAGGTTCAATCCCCAGTGACAGGTATGCACATGCAGACACACACACACACACACACACACACACACACACACACACACACGGTGAGTGTAGATAGTTTGTCAAGTGTACTTTTCACTCTCTGTGCATTCACGGAAAAACTTTTGTGGTCTTTCCCTTTTGCAAATGCTCTCAAGTTTCTCTTACTTTCCTTGATGTATCAAAAAACTTTCAGCATTTACTTTAGAGTCTTTTGCAAGATGTTTTTCAAATGCTCTTCTGGCTTTTGTTGCTCCTTTGTACCTCTGGGCTTCATCTTTCTCCCCAGCTGAATGGTCTTCTGCTTCTCTTTTTCTTTCCTTTCCTTTCTTTCTTTTTCTGGCGATAGCTTCATCTGACTGTGGCACTTTGACGTTACCATTTAGCCATAAGGGGTTTTATTTTAAGCACCTAGCCCTTTAGATCTGCCAGAACATATTTCCCCTGGACTTTCAAAAAGATGTTTTTCAGTATTCTTGGGGTTTCTGTTGGACTTTTTACTCATCAACGCTACCTTCTCTATTTTTCAGCCAGAATATTTGCATTTCATTGTAGTTTCTGTTTGTAATTGTGCAGAATTTCCAATGTATTCTTTGACTTTGCCTTTCTGGATGGAATGGCCTATAGTCATTAGATCACGGCAGGTGTGTCAGCGTACATAGCATATACCTCTATTCCACTCCACAAAGCAGCACAAAACAATGTCATTTCATCCCTATGGAATCAGCAACCAGTGACAGGTGCCACTCAAATGTAGTGAGTCCACACCTTTTTTCAAAGAGAGATTCAAAGACAGAATGTGGATAATTCAAGCGCCCCACCAATTTTCCCTCATTTAATTCTCTGTCTGCCCCATTTTACCTAATACTTCCCTTTGGCCTTGTGGTTTTGGCAAGGTGATCTACAGCATCCCTTGAGAGGCTAGTTTCCACTTTGTAAACATGTTGAGGTTTCTATAAGCCATTGCCTTTTAGATGTGAGCTGTGCCACCCTCTCAGCGATGCTGTATGTATGCTTTTGAGATCTGCAGGTACAGTCCTCCACAGACTTATGGATTAACCTTTTCCCATTTGTGATCAGATACCTAAGTTGTCCTGCTCTGCAAGCTTCCTGTTAATCCTCTTAATTGCTTTTAGGCCTTTGGAATTCATGAAGATAAAGTGAATTTCTATCAGTCAGTTCTTAGATTAAAAAGGGTGAGAGAAGCTTCAGGAGGTGACAGATTTTTTTTTTTAAGGCCAGAGCCTTTGGGGTAAGGCAGACATAAAAGGAAAAGAGCTTTCCAACAGTTTGTGGTAAGGGACTTGAAAACCCCATGTCAGGAGAGGGAACTAGGTTCTAACCAGGTCAAACTTCAGTCCTCTGGGCTTGACTTCCATCCTATCTGAGCCCCAGTCATGTCTTCTTAGCTTGACCCTGTCTCCCCAACATTCTGCTCTCTTTTATTCTTTTATTTATTTTTTGTGTTTTTATGGGTTCACCATAGTCTCAAATCATAATGTAAATCATGTTGACAGTGACAGACATGCACACAGCACTTGGCGCCCTCCCAGCCTCTCCATTTCTCTCCTTCCCAATACAGAGTACCCAGATTGATGTTGGCATATTCACATCCATACGTATAGTCAATGGTAGTATTTCCATTAGTGAACCTCAGTCTTCCTCCTCCCCTCCCCTTAGATCTCCTCTCTGGCCCCACTGAAATGTCTCCTCCATGACCTAGAGTCTCTCTTGTATCCCAGTTACTCCCTATCTTGCACATACTAAGGAAAACGTGTGGCCAATCCCAGTTAACAAAATGTTCTCCATGTCCTTCCATTTTCTTGCAAATGACGTAAATTTGTTCTTATTTATTGCGGAGTAGAATTCCATTGTGTATATTTCCCATGACTTTGTAATCCATTCCTTGGCACTTTTATTCTTTTTGGGGGGAGGCAGTACTAGGGATGGAACCCAGGGGCATTCTACCTCTGAGTGACACCCCCAGCCCTATTTTTTATTTTTTATTTTGAAACAGGGTCTCACTGAGTTGCAAAGGGCCTCACTAAGTAGCTGAGGCTATCCGAGATACTCCTGCATCAGCCTCCCAGATGCTGGGATTACAGGTGTCCGCCATCATGTCTCACTAATTCTTAAACATTTTTAGATCATATTTTCTCTTCAAAGTGCTCTCATGACATGTTTCTGGGCTCTGGGTGGGGTGTGGTTTTAGCACTTTATGTCATTGAAATGGCCCAGATTTCAGTTTCTTGTCTTCTTGAGATGCATAGATAAGTCATTGTTTCTATAAAAGTGCAGCATCTCGAAATCAGGCCTCTGGCTCTTCGATGCTCATTGTTCTATTTATCATGGTCTTATGTAAAACGCTATCAACATTCTGCAAACATTCAAGGTCTTGGTCCTCAAGACTGTGATTCTTGTTTTGCACATCAGGTCTTGAAAAATAATATCTGTGTTTTTTTTTTAACTAAAAATAGATGAAAACTCTTGCAATATATTGGCAGTATCTCCAATTCTACTATAAAAACCTCTAAATATTTATATTTCTGTCCTGTATACAGCTCTGTGTGCCACTTAACCAGTAATAACTGGTTATTTAACATGGCTGAATTACTATGCTTGATGTATCTGGTAATCATGGGGTTTTTTTGTTTGAGTCTAAAGAAGAGAGTCCTCTTGGTTTTGGAGATACAAGATATGGAAGCTATACCTGGTGATGGCCTTCATTATTTTTTAAAAAAAATTTGAAACAAGGTCTTGCTAAATTGCTGAGATTGGCCTTGAATCTGTGATCTTCCTGCCTCAGCTTCCCAAGTACTGGGATTACTGGTGTACACCACTATGCCTGGCTTGGTGATAGCCATCTGGGTGGCAGAATGAATTCCAAGGCAATGGAGGGCATCATGTGTTATGGGACAAGGACCACACATGTGCATGTGAATGTCCAAAAACAAGATTCTCAGTGGTCTCATAAATATAGCCATCTAAAAACAGAAAAGAGGGCTTCCTTTTAATTTCCACACACACAAAAAAACCAATCAGTCAACTTCAGGGAAACAAAACAAACAAACAAAAAAACTCCAAGTGAAAACTAAACCAAAACTGAAACAAAACAAAGCCAAAAATCTGGAGGAAAAACTTGCTGAGGTAGTAGGAGTAAAAATAAATAATATCATGGAAGCAACTTATGTAGGCATTGGATAAAACGTGTAGCATGGACATTCGTGTCCTTAACTTTGACTTACAGTTATTTAAATTGACTAACAGAGCAGGCAAGTCATTTAAGGTCATATTCAAAAGATAATAAACTGTGAAGACGGGCCTCTTGAGTCTTCCCACTAGACACACCATGCTTTTTCTTAGTGCACTACGATCCCTTCCTAGAGGGGATATTGTCACCTAATTAATGTCACTGGCTGGGGAAATTAAAAAGTGTGAAGGCCTTCTCTAATATAGAAGCCATGTCTTCCCTGGTGCGGCTCACAGGGGTGGAGCAGGAGATGCTCTCAGTTACCAGAGGCAGCAGAGTGCAGGAAGGAGAATGTGGGAACTACACTCTCGGATGCAGAGAAGGTATCACAGGAGAAAACACTCAAGAAGGTTCCCAGAGTGAAGAAAGGCTTCCAGCATTTCAGCGGACACAACTGGTGCGGAGGAGGAGTGGGTAAGAGCGATAGAACCTGAAGCAGCCTCACAGGACGGTGCTCACCAGCCAGTGATGCACCAGACAAGAGGACTAAAACTGTAGGTCCTCAGGCAGGGAGGGCCATGATGGGATTTGCATTTGGGAAGGACTGTGCTTCCATGGAAAGGCTGGATATAGATTCCCATCACTTCAGCATGAAAACCAGAGCAACTGCATAGACAAAGTCAGTGATCACTGGTGGGCAGGAAGATGGGAAAAGATGAGCACCCACGGCTGAACCTCACGGTGTGAGATGACACTGTTGTGGGAAGGACTCCACAACTGAGGAACCATAACGTGCTGTGTGATATACATCTACTCTTCTGTACATGATGAGCTTTTTGTTGAATTAAATTTCTGGATTCAAATACTGACACTACCTTCACTGACCATAAACTTTGTTACAGTTTCTAAAAAATAAGAATAATTATAATAGTGCCCCAAAGCATAGGTAGTTTTGAGATTCAGTAAAACATCCTCTAGAAGATGTCTATCATACCTTATATTGCATTGCAGCACTTGGTGTTTAAACACTGTGTCTCAGTCAACATACATTTTCACTACTATAGTCCATGCAAATGACCACATAATTTAGAGGAGGGAAAATTTATTTGTTCACAATTTGTTGGAGATTCTGGGTTCAATTCATGATGCCAAAAACAGAGAGAGAACAAGCAAGGAGATTCAAAGACACAAGCACATTCCCTAAGCCACAGCTCCAGGGACCCACTTTCTCCAACCACATTCCACCTGCCGAGGCTACAACCTAGTAAATTCACTATAATGATGAAATCACAATCGTCATGACTTAATATCAACCCTGAACATTAATATATGAGTTTTACAGGGGATATTCAATAACTGATCATAACATATTGTTACTATAAATTAGAAAAAAAAGACATAAAGAGGAACAGATCTGGTGGCACACACTTCTAATCCTAATATTTGGAAAGCTGAGAAAGAAGGATCAAAGATTCCAGGATAGTGTGTGATAATTTAGTGAGATCCTGTTTCAAAATAAAAATAAATAAGTTAAAAAGGACTGAAGAGGCATAGCTCAGTGGTAGAATGCCCCTGTCCTGTCCCTGGGTCCAATTCCCAGTACTACGGGGAGAGAGAGAGAGAGAGAGAGAGAGAGAGAGAGAGAGAGAGAGAGAGAGAGAGAGAGAGAGAGAGTTGTTAAGGCTGGTTTTCTTTTGAAGAAAAATCGTCAGTAATACTGGAAAGAAGAGATATACTGAGGATCGGTATGTCATAAAAACAAGAAGAGCTGAGATATCTTCAATATAATGAAAAAAACAAAGACATGATGTACTGGTGACACCGAGTGGTTGTATATTATAACCTGAATGGCCCTTAATTTTCTTGCATATATGAATGGATATTTGAAGGTAGTAGGGGATATGTTTTTATAGGAAGATCCTGTGGCTCAAAACACATAAAGTAGTGGTTTATAAATGTGGATAAAGAGGCCAGCCATGGTGGCGCACGCTTGTCATCCCAGCATTTGGGAAGCTGGGACAGGAGGATTGTGGGTCGCAGCCAGCCTCAGCTACTTAGTGAGGTCCTTTGCAACTCAGTGAGACCCTGTTTCAAAATAAAGGAAACAAAAATAGGGCTGGGGGTGTATCTCAGAGGCAGAATGCCCCTGGGTTCCATCCCCAGTACTAAAAAAAAATGTGAATAAAGAGAACACAGGCTAACTTTGATCAAAAGAAATGGCAGGAGAGAAACGAATTCATCTGTAGTTTCTATTCCTTAGGTAAGCTCAAAAGTAGTGGTAACCCTTAGCGTTTTCTATTTCCAATTTTGGGGATCATAGAAAGAAGTGGGAATAAATGTAGATGAAGAGCCAGGTGTGGTGGAACATACTTGTAATTCCAGGGCTTCTGGAGGCTGAGACAGGAGGATCACAGTTTCAAGGCCAGCCTCAGCAACTTAGCAAGACCCTTTTCCAAAATAAAAAAATAAAAATGGCTGGGGGTGTTACTCAGTAGCAGAATGTTCCTGGGTTCATTCTTCAGTACCAAAGGGGTAAAAAAAAAAAATCGATGAAGATAAGCAGGTTGTCCCTGTCTCTTGCAGTAGTTAAATGACTTATTTGAAATTACTTCATTTAAAAAAAAATCCTCATTCAATATTTAGTGCTTTTCAGTAAACTCCTTATCTTATTACCATAGTTATGAATCAGTCATGATAATGCGTTTCGGAACTTAATCCTGCCTTGCATTGTTCAGCAAATTAAGATGAAAATATGCTTTGCTAGTGCTATTTATTTCACACAGAGATAATGCACTCTCTCTCTTCAGCATTTATTTTCCTTAAAATTCAGATAATCTTCTTCCCTTCGGTGCTTTCAAAATGTTATTTGCTTTCTTTTGATGCCAGACATTGTTTGAAGGGTTTTATCTGCCTCCCGGACGATCCCTTAAATATCGTGGCAAAAATGAACTGCTTTGTCTTACTGAGCATTCCCTAGCTCAGGTCTCTTTTGCAGTATTTTAAATATTCTTTTTTTTTTTTTTGCTATAGAAAAGGTCTTATATTTTATTTTTCTCCAATGTTTGAAAAAAGCTCCCTGACGGCTTTTCTGGAATGTTAGAATTGCCCGAGTTTCTCCAATATTCTTCTTGGCCAGGAGAATAACGGAAACAGAGAGGCCACAGCCGGTCTTTGGTTATCCTTGAGAAACTAAGCGGCAGGTTAGCCTAGATACTACACAGGACTCATTTGACGCAGTGGTCCAAGCCCCAACCACCCAAACATTTTTCCCTTAAAGGTTTAACCTTTTTCTACGTTTGTCATTATTCTCTCCTTGGCTCTTTTTTCTTGTTCTGGCTGCCAGATCCTCCAGCAATGGCATTATTTCTCAAATGTACCTTCCTCTCCCCATTTCTGGGCTCCGGGCGGGCATTTCAGTGCTTTCTGCCTCTCTGTTGCTTCCTGGGTCCGCACAGAGCTCAGCCACCCACCATACTCTTCTAGGAGAATTACTGTCTGTCCCAAACATTCACGGATGGGCCGGTGTTCCCCATTCCCTTTCCATCGTGTTTCCAGGGTATTCTTGCTCACACTGGGACGCAGGGCAAACAGGGTGCGGGGTGAACGGGATCCCTAGCTTGGCTCCAAGTCGGGACTCTGCTCCTCTGCCTGGGTTGTAGGTCCTCCCAGGGAGCTCCCCCCCGTCTCACAGTCCGTGTCTTAGTCATCTGCGTAATTAAATGGCTTCCTTACAGTTGCTAAGCCCATTGTCAATAGGCATCATGTCTGTCTCAATATCCACTTATTGTTCCTGATTAAATTTTTGACCACCTCACTTCCATCCATCTCCAGAAGACAGCTGGAACAAGTTCTGGGAAATCAACCTGGCTCGAAACTCTAGACAGGCCTTCTACCTCTAAGCTACACTCCACCCCTTTTTCAATTTTTTAAAATTTTGAAACAGGGTGGGTCCTGCTGAATCGTTGAGGCTGGACTCGACCCTTGATTCTCCTGTCTCAGCCTCCTAAATTCTGGGATTACAGGTGAGCACCACCACACCTGGCTTCCTTATTAAATTTTAAACCGAACCAGGGAGCACAGTGAGGATTCCTTGGTGGTTTCCCTAAGGTGAGGGGCATGCTTTCTTCATCTGGGTAGCCCATGAATCCTGCCTCACAATCTAGGACAGGCCCTCCCAGGCTGAGTAGTTTAATTAAGATGCAGTCACCCAATGGTGGAGATGACGTGCTTTGTCAAATGTGAGCAGCCTTGGGCTAGGTGTGCCCATCCCCATGCTTAGTTTGTCTCAACGTAACACACACATCATCCAGTTTTGCTTTAGACTGTCTAGCTTAGCCCCGCACTTAGTTTTAAGGTTTGAACCCAAGGGCTCTCAGCAAGCATGGAGCTCCTCTGATCCTCCTCAGACGGAATCGTCACACTCCTGTCTTCTTCCTCAGCTTCTCACCTGTTCCTTCAAAACATGGGGATTGATGGGTTAATCATTAGGTAGAAGACTCCATCTTTAATTTTTTTTTCAAAAAGTCTAACCCCAAACACGTATCATTAAAGATAAATTCAGCTGGGCGTGATGGCGCACGCTTGTAATCCCTGCGCTTGGCAGGCGGAGACAGGAGGATCACACAGGCTGGAAGCCAGCCTCACTGGCTTAAGAGACCCTGTTTCCAAATAAAAAACACATATAAAATAGGTCTGGAAGTGTAGCCTGGAGGTAGAAGGGTTTCCAGAAACCTCAGTATCACCAAAAATTAAATAAATAAATAAATAAATAAATAAATAAATTCATGTGCATAATTCAGGCATACCTGCTGTTCTTGTGAAGTGAAAGAGACGAAGGTGACAATATGAAGTGAACTCTAAGAAGACAAATTAAAACTGGTTAGGAAAATATGGACATCTTTCTGATTGTTAAGAAAAATAACAACTGAACTGGCATGGTGGCGCATGCCTGTAATTCTGGTACTTGGGAGGCTGAGACAGGAGGATTGCAGGTTCAAGGTTAACCTCAGAAATTTAGCGAGGTCCTTAGTAACTTAGTGAGACCTTGTTTCAAAATAAAAAATAAAATGGAGTGGGAGATGTAGCTCAGAGGTAGAACGCCTCTGGATTCAGTCCCTAGTACCAAACCGGCCCAAACCCACAAACAAACAAAATGCATACAAGCTGTAAAACCCCTACAGTAGGAGAGACATGTCTTAAGAAAACATTGTGAATAAATAGGTAAAAAATTGGGCATGTAGAGTGGGGGGGAGGGTTATAATGGAATCTGAGGAGAAGGGGGGGGTCTCAAGATGCTTAAAAAAGAGGCAACACCCAACTCTACAGGCCAGAGGCCGCTGGCAGGAAAGGGTGTCTAGAGTTTCAAGCCAGGTTGATTTCCCAGAACTTGTTCCAGCTGTCTTCTGGAGATGGATGGAAGTGAGGTGGTCAGGATGGGGGAGAATAATGACCAAACTATTGTAATGATCACTCAGGAGAGAGGCGTTAAGGAAAACCCATTCATGGAGAAAGCAGAGTAGCTGCTGATGGAAGGCTGTTAGGACCAACAGAATATATTTACAGGAGAGTAAAAGCTGGGGGAAGAAAGAGGTGAAGGCTGGCTTCCATGTTGACAGCAGAGAATGAGAGGATGCCCTTCACAAAGACAGAGATGCTCAGAGGGATACCATGTCACAGAGTTCAGAAAGCTACAGCTGTTAGGTCAACATTCTTTAGGCAAAATTGGTGAGAGTACAATGAGTCTTCATGGGGCACACACACTGAGCCTAATAAAATTCTCTGGTATTCTTTTACATACAAAAGAATGGAAAGTATGGTTTCAGGACATTGGGGATGTAGCTCAGTGGTTGGACACTTTTCTATCATGCATGTCGCCCTGGGTTCAATCCTTAGCACTACAAAAAATAATCAAAAATATGATTCTGCCAGGTATGGTGGCATATGTCTGTAATTCCAGTACTTGGCATGCTGAAAGAGGAACGTTACAAGTTCAAAGCCAGCCTCAGCAACTTAGTGAGAACTTGTTTCAACAACAACAACAACAAAAAATAGGACTGGGGAGAAGGCTGGGAGTAAAATGCCTCTGGGTTCAACCTCCAGTGAAAAATAAACAACAACAAAATGTGGTTTCTGTGCTTAGTGGATTTATACTCCTATCAATGAATCATTTATTCACTATAAAAGATGAAGGTAAGGTCTCTAGTACAATGACTCACCAGAAAGTATTATTTTGTGGTTCAACTCTTGTCAAAGCATTAAGAAAATATCCTTTTTGTATTATTCTATGAATCAAACACATCACTGTTTCTTGTTTAGATGATAAATGCTTCGAGTCATTGCTTTCTGGAAAACATTTTATTTTATACAGATTAATCTGACAGCTTTTTTTCTTTGCTTATTTTTTTGCTCTTAAGGTTTTTTTTTTTTTAAGGAAGACATATTTCATTTTTAGGGTCCAAATTATATTTCAGGAAAGGGAAAGTGGGGCTGAGCAGATGGCTAAAGTCATACTAAATTATTCCCCAGGGCTGGAAAATTCTAAAATTCTATTATTTAACATTGGTTTTGTTTTGTTTATCTTACATGATTTTTTTTAAAACTACCTATGCATCAAATTAATCTTTTCCCATCATACGTGACAAGGTTTTTTTGTTTTGCTTGTGGCATTTCACAAAGAAAATTACCAGTCACTGTCTTGGTGTTTATATCTGCTTGTTTAAGCCTTTCGTGATTTATTTATATGCGTCACTTACTTAGAGGCCTAATTGAAGCCCATGAGTAGATTCTTCTTGCTGTTGAATACAATTGAGAAGATGCTTTATTCCCCTATTACTCGACAGCAACAAGCCTCTGAGATGAAAGAACGTACTGTGATAAACCTCACCTTGATTGAAGCACATTAGGGTATGTTTGTAATCGCTTTGACTGGCCTGGGCACATCCTGTGATTAGAGTCAGATTCCTAAATTTTATGGCTTTTTGTTTTGTTTTGCTTTTAAGAGGCAAACCCATAAATGTGATAAATGCAATTCCAGGATAATGGAGTTAGGAAGCCATTACTGAAGGCAATTTTAGAGGAAAATGGAGAGTGTAAAATGATGACTTTAAAATATTTAGAATTATGGAGGTGGAAATAAATTATATCTCAGACTTTGGAGGGAATTGTGTATGTGCAGGGGAAATGGAAGTCATCCCTAATTTAGAGGGAGAATTTACAGTGAAATAAAAGAGCTTGGGAGAATGGCAGGCATTGGGTTTTAATATTTTAAAAGGAACCATTTCAATTAGCTTCTGCATTTTAAAATGGCATGTGGAGACAGGCCCTACTGATGCACGGGAGGTATATTTATTCCAGCTCTTCTGACTTACTCTAACCAGGAAAAAAATTCCTTTTTTTAAAAAAAAATCATTTCTGCTTCAGTGTTTACAATTTTAACACAGCTGTTAGATGAATTCTAGAAAACAGAGGGAGCACAAAAAGCATCTAGATATTTTGTTACATTAACATTATATTTGTTTATTAGCTTAAAAACTTATCATACGGACTGTTTGATCATTATAAAGAATCTATCCATACATTTTCGCGTATCTTCACCAATTCTACTACTAATAAATGACAGAAAGCAGCAGTGGTTCTCAAACCCTATCATACCCAATGTTCTCTTTCAAAATAAACATTTTTAAGTCCCCTTATCAATTTTGAATTCGTGTTCATAGGTAACAAAAGTTACCTGCACGCATCATTTCAGAAGAATAACCATGTTGTGAGAATAGCACAAGGAGGGAATGGGCAGGAGCAATCTGTAATTAGAGAGCACGGAGCACGTACTCTAATAGATGAATGTGCAGGCGTGGGGATGAGAGAAGACGCATGCAGTGTTGGAAAGTTTTCACCTCCCTTAGGAACACTGTGCACTCAACATGAAATCGGAGATGATTCCCTGAATGGCCTCATCATCAATGGTGCTTTTCCAAAATGGACAACTCCTCATCATCAATGATCACGTTTCCAAAATGAACAACTCCCGATCAGGTTCTAATTTGTCAAAGTGAAATCTATCTTACACAGGAGTACAATTCCTAGAAAAGTCAGAGAGTACTGATATAGCTCAAAAATATTTTGTGGACTTTTTCTTGTACCAATTTTCTTTCACATAAGTCAGGTTTTTGTTTTGTTTTGTTTTGTTTTTGGTGGTACTGGGGTTCCTGGAAACTTTTCTACCTCCGGGATACACTTCCAGACCTATTTTTTTTTAAATTTGGAAATAGGGTCTCTGAAGCCAGCAAGGCTGGCTTCAAACCTATGTAATCCTCCTGTCTCCGCCTCCCAAGCATGGGGATTACAAGCGCCACCACCACGTCCAGCTGAGTCAGGTCCTTTTGCATCATTAATTGCAATTCCTTTGAGAACCTCTGGGTTTGGCCCAAAACTCAAAAGACTGTCTAAAATATAGCCGGTTCTCAGCTGATGGTGAGCTAGCTCCCTCTGAGCACACACATTTCTATTTTACTGGGAGTAACTGAGTGATGGCTAAGAGCACCTGAGATGGTTTTGGCTATCATCCTCAAGTAGTGGAAGGGCCAAAAATCTGTTCTCTCTTGCCCCTTCTTCTTTTTCCAAATTTTTTCCAGAGAAATTCTTTTTTAAAAGAGCAGTATACAGGATGTAGCCAAGATGCTAAATTCAGTAGCTTTACAGTGAAAAAATTGGTAACAAGTAGTCATCTCAAGGACTTGTCAAGCACAGGCCCACTCAGATTTGACCAGACCTGTTCTACCCGTGGTCTATGAATTTACATAGTGGACTTGTTGGCATAGGGTATACATTGTAAGTTTCATTTCTGTGGTGCTCTTGAACTTAAAGCAAGTTCTTCTTGTTCATCCTCACAATGCCAAAGGTGCTACTGGGAGGTGACTGACTAAAAGTGACCAGAAAAGGTCTCATCAGACTCATGGATGAGAGCTTGTCTGTTTTGCAGGTGTTACATGGACTATGGCCTGAAAAAGTAATATATGACACCCAGAGGTTTATATTTGCAGATGTAACACATAAAAATCTTCAAATTCTTGAAGAGTATGACAAATACTGAACTTTGCAGATCACAGCCTTAAAATGATGCCAAGGAGCCGGGCGTGGTGGCACACGCTTGTAATCCCAGCATTTGGGAGGCTGAGACAGGAGGATCCGGGTTTGTGGACAGCCTTGGCTACTTAGGCCCTTTGCAACTCAGTGAGACCCTGTTTACAAATAAAAAATAAAAAATAGGGCTGGGGGTGTAGCTTGGAAGTAAAAAGGCCCTGGGTTCCATCCCCGGGATCCCCCAAAAAATGATTTAAAGAAGATAGAATGGCAGAGCTTTGCACATTTTAAAGATGTCTCTAACAAGTGCTGCGTGTGGCCCAGCTCACTTTGCTCCCATGAAGCTCACTAAGAGCAGTGGAAATGACGGAGGAGGCACCGGGTGCCAGTGTTTTCTTCCCTACTTCAGTAAGAAACATCTTTCCTTTCTCTCTTTCCTTTGAGGGGTTCTCTAATTCCCCAGTTCTCTCACTCTGTGTGACTCCCCCCCATTTCTCTTGGGCTGGTGCCTTGCTTGACACCCTGGGAGCTGGGCATTTGATCAGGACGGCAGACTCCCGCATGAGTTCTCTGTCCACAGTGGTGGCCGGCTGCCTCCGAGGTGTTTACTAGCAAAGGAACCTCTATGTCCTCTTTCTCCACGACCATCATTACTTATCCTATGCTCAGAACTTAAATGATTGGTGACAAAGTTTTCCACTTGAAAGCAAGATATAGATTAACTACATTTGCTCTAAAGCGAACTATTTTAATTTTAATTTTTTTTTTACTTTTTGCACATTAATGCATAAACCGATTTGTGAAACTCCGGAGTTGTGGAGGCAGCATTTTATTTAGATAAAAGTATTCCATTCCATTCCATTTTCTTTTCTCTTTCTTTCTTTCTTTCTTTCTTTCCTTCTTTCTTTCTTTCATTTATTTTGTAGTACAAGGGATTGAACCCAGTGACATTTTACCTCTAACCTCCACCCCAGCTTTTTTTTAAATTTTGAAACAGGGTTTCACTAAGTTGTGGAGGGTTTTGTAAGTTGCTCAGGTTGGCCTTGAACCAGCTATTCTCCTACCTTAGCCTCTCAATTATAGGTATGCTTTACCATGCCTGGCAAGAGTAGTACTCCATTACAGAAAGTAGAATGCTTATCTTGTTTGCTAGTCGTGACCAAACCATTTCCTTTTCCTACTGTGAGAAATGAGAAAATTAAGTTGCTGTATAACCCTATCTGTAATCTGTGACAAAATCAACTCTTTAGTAACATTTGTCTCACTTAAGGACTTAGAGGGGACTCTCCTCCCCTGTTTGAAAAAGGTCAGGGGGTGAATCCATGGAAGACGTCCTGACAGATCGAGGAAGACCTTGCTGGCGCTGCTGTAGGCCAGAATGCTGTGCCCACCCTCAGCTGCACCATCCACTTGCTGTTGCCGAGGCACCTGCCCATCAGGGCAGTCTTCTCTACTGTCTCCACTTATAACAAGTGAAAGAACGCTTAGGTATGGGACTACCTTATTGTCCTTCTGAAAAAACAAAAACAAGCAGTGAAGCAAAGTGTCCCCTAAATGCCCCGCACTTGCTGGGTTTCGCATTGTATGTCCTACCTGCCTTGGAGGACAGGGAGAAATAGACTGTATTTGTTACAAGTGCCTCAGGTCAGAGACGGATGCTTCTCTTTACTTCTCTGAGGGCCTGAGTTTCATTATCTGTAAAATGATATAATAATGTAATTATACATGTTAAAATAAAATCGTGTATGAAAAGCACTTGCGTAGTGACAAGCAGATATAAGTACTAGAGAAAGTATGGCTATGGCCATAATTGATGAGACCTAGAAGGGTTAGATTATTAATCTTCATGATAAGGATCATATTTCCTCCTTCCATTCTTCCTTTCCTCCCTCCCTCCTTTCTTCCTGCTTCCCTTGTGATCGACCCTAGGGGCACTCTTCCACTAAAATACACACCCATCCCTTTTAAACATTTTTTATTTTGAAGCAGGATCTCTCTACATTGTGGAGGGTCTCACTAAGTTGCTGAGGCTGGTCTCAAACTTACGATCCTCCTGTCTTAGCCTCCCAAGTACTAGGATTGCAGGTGTGTGCCATCATGCCTGGCAAGGACTGTGTATCTTATTTAAAGGTTCTAGCTCTCAGTGGGAGGGAGCATATTCCCCCCAATTTAAGAAACTCCTTGGTTTAGACATCTCAGTCTCAAAACTTAATGGAGTTTTATTTACCCGTTTCTCAGACTGAGGAAGAAAAAGAGAAGTGATATAAGGAAACAAAGACAGCACAGAATGGGCACCTTTTATTGATTGATTGATTGATTTTTTGTGCTTTTATTAGTGCATTATAGCCTCACATCATAATGTAAATCCTGTTGACAATGACATACACGCACACAGTACCTCCCCGCACGTCTCTCCATTTTCCCCTTTCAATACAAAGTACTGACATTGACGTTGGGGTATTCACATACGGACATGTAGTCGATGGCAGTGTTTCAATGACTGAACCGCAGTCTTCCTCCTCGCCTTCCTTTAGACCACCTCCCTGGCGCCACTGAGGCTTCTCCTTCGTGACCTGGAGCCCCTCTTATATCTCAAGTACTCTCTATCTTGCGTATATTAGAGAGAGCATTTGACTTCTCTTTCTGTGCTTGGCTGATCTCACATCACATAATGTTCTCTGGGTCCTTCCATTTTCCTGCAAATGATATAGTTTTATTCTTCATTGTTGGGTAGAATTCAGTTGTGTGTATTTTCCATAATTTTGTAATCCGTTCATCTGTTGATGTGAAACCTAGGTTGGTTCCGTCATTTGGCTATCGTGAATTGTGCTGCTATGAACATAGGTATGCGTATGTTACTGTAGTTCTCTGGCTTTAACCCCTTTGGAAAGATACCCAGGAGTGGTACAGCTGGCTCATCTATGGTTAATTAATTCATTCCCACTTTTTTTTAAGGGAATCTCCACACTGATCTCCATAGCAGCTGAACTAGTTTGCAATTCCAACAACAGTGTAAAAAAGTTCCTATTTCCCACACCCTCTCCAACATTTATTGTTATTTGACTTTTTGATGACTGCCATTCTGATTGGGATTAGATGAAGTCTCAGTGCAATTTTGATTTCCATCTCCCTCATTGCTAATGATGTTGAACATGTTTGTATGTATCTCTTGGTCATCTTTATCTCTTCTTTTGTGAAGTGTCTATTCGATTCAGTTGCAATGAACACCATTTTAGAGTTCATCAGTCACTCCATGATAGGATTCCCGGTTTCTGTCTCTTGGATGTGGGCATCATCCTTGCCATAACAGGGCTGGATCACTTCATGTTGAAATAAAGACATTAAACAAACAATTTGAGTGGATGCAAGCCAAGAAGAGTTTGCTATAAACAAACAAAAAAGTTAAATTCACAGACAAAAATATGACTAGGAAATATTGCTTGTTGGGCCAAGATTGTTTAGTGTACATTTATAGATGGGCAGATTTGATTATATATTAAAGTTCATAAACTGCAAAGGCTCGGGATGCCATTCTTCTACTTCACTTCTCACTTTCCGTTAAATCTTTATTAACAGGAACACATTTTTGATGGTTAGCAACGTGTAGATACCATTGATAATTTTTTCTGTATATTATATCATAAAAATTCTCAATGTTGAAATACTGACCCCTTTATTTTTCATAATTCATTTAACTTTATTATGCTGCTGGACATAGAGATTTCTCTGAGTATTCATTATTTTAACTAGTGCAGGATAGTCATCTTCACTTATATAATGCTTTTTTTCAAGTGTTATTTCCTAGGATAGATTAGTAGACATTTCTTCTGATGTATAAAGAGTATAAACTGAATGCTGAGTAAGCATATTATTTTCTTTCATTGAGTAAACATATTTTTATCGTGTTGCCATTAATATATATATACATATATATGAATGTATAAAGGGATATATAAAGCAATATGGAATATATATGCATATATATATTCCTTTTAAATTTAGAATAAATGACACAAACCCGCCTTGTTCGTTGTTGCTGCTGTTTCTCTCTCTTTCCTGGACTTCTTAAGCTCCTGGACAGACCTGATTATCACAGTTATCTCTGCCAATAGCTATTCTCACACTGCGTTTCCAATTTTGTTATATTCGTCACTGTAACTTCATTATAGTTTGAACTAAACAACATTACTTTCTCTCCCCTCAGAGAGTCGTGATAAATATTGTCCATCTTTCTGTGGTTTGCAAGGTGCCTGGAGCTCTTTGTAGAGAAAGTATTGAAATCATAAATACCCTGGTGCTGGCTGGTGTGCAGGGGGCATGGCAGCAGGAAGGATCGGCCGCGGTGTGCCTTTCTTTGGTAAACAGGGGAATGGAGACCTAAACTCACAAGGAACCTGCTGCCATCCACTCACTTCTGATACGATGTCCTCCTGGCAGGTGGCCTCTCACCCATTTATCCACCAAATTTATTGCACAACTCAGTGCACTTGGCATTGCGTGTGCTCAAACTGGATCTGCTGCCTCTAAGAACTTGACGGCTTCTTAGGGTAGAGAGAAATGACAACAGAGAAAATCCAGCACAGTAGAAGGCATAGGAGCAAGACAGAGGAAAGAGTGGCCAGCCTATTTGGGGATGAGGAAAAAAGTGTTTCCATTACATAGGTGGAATCAGTGGAACTTTGAGGGTCAGCAGCAGTTTTCCTGAAAAGAGTTGAAAGAAGTACAAGAAGACACTTCAGAGTAAAATGACCCAGACAGGAACAGCATTGGCAAAAAATTGTGAACTCTTGCGAACAGGGTGCTTAAGACTTGGTTCTATAAATTGCTTACTTTCACCAAGTGCTCTGTGCGTGTATGTCACTATCACTCTGAACTACAACATGATACGAGTACAATACACCGATAAGTGTATATAAAAGCAAACAAATCGCTTAATATTTTTTTTTTGGTGGTACTGGGGTTCCTGGAAGCCCTTCTACCTCCAGGCTACACTCCCAGACCTATTTTATATTTTTTATTTATTTGGAAACAGGGTATTTTAAGCCAGCGAGGCTGACTATAAACCTGCGTGATCCTCCTGTCTCTGCCTCCCAAGCACAGGGATTACAAGTGTGCGCCACCACGCCCGGCACAAATCGCTTAATTTTATAAAATTGTTTATCTCTGAGGAAGTTGCAGTGCAAAGCCCACATCTGTGTGTAATGTGTCCATGTGTACAAACATGTGTACATTACATTGTGGAGATGTGCATGTGCCATTTCTTGTTTTCCCAGTTTTGACATCATATCAAAGCCTCCATCATTTTTCACATGATATGTGTTGGAAATGCTACTGGTTTGTTTTCTATGAAACCAATGGAAACATAAAATAAATACAACAAAGTATATAATAAACATCATCTTTTCTTTCCTCCTTCCTTCCTTCCCTCCCTCCCTCCCTCCCCCCTCCCTCCCCCTTCCCTCCCTCCCTTCCTTCTTTCTTTCTTTCTTTCTTTCTTTCTTTCTTTCTTTCTTTCTTTCTTTCTTTTCTTATGGTACTGGGGATCGAATCCATGGGCATTCTATCTCTGTGCTACACCTGAGCCTCTTTTTATTTTTTATTTGGAAACAGGATCTTGCTAAAAGCAATAGTGGCACAGGCAGATAATGTGGAAAGAGGAAGGAAATTCGACTTGGAGTCGATGTTCTCAATGCACGAAGCGTAGGCAGTCCAGTATCTCGAGTTTAGGGTTCTTAGCCAATTTTCTCTAGAACCTTTGCTGGACCCTGGTGATCCTCACCAAGCTCACAGAGCTCTAACCTGGGGAGTCTCCAGACACTAAGACATCTCTGAGGAATTTCGTAGTGGCTTGGGTTCTGCTCCCACCATGATATATATATATATATATATATTGCTTTCAAGGGGATCCCCATAACATTTTATATTACTTTCATAAGTTTATTGGTAAGTTGCAATTATGCATCACAGTGAGGCTCAAAGTGATACAAACACAGCACTTGGCGCGTTTCCATGTGGCTTCCATTCTCTTCCTACCCTCCTCTCTCTGGGTACACATCAGTGAGATTTGTAGTGAAATTGTAATATGTGAATGTGACCTTATTTGATCTCTTTCTCTCTTCAAACCTCATTTTCTCCTTTATCTTCTCCATCCCCTAAACCCTCTCCACTATTTTACTGGCCTCTCTCATTGATCTGAAGTGCCTTTTCTTTCCTCTTTTCTCTCGAGCCTCCACACACGAGGGAAAACACTGTGCCCTTAATTTCCCGAGATGGGCTGGTGTCACCGAGCATGATGTCCCACCATGGTACTCTTTGGGAAAGTGTGTTCTTCATCACCATCACCACTTAGATGTCTCTCACCTAACTCAGAGCTGTTCCTTAGTTGCATTTATGTCTGTACCTTCTCAGTAACTGTTAATGATTGACAAATGAATGTGAAAATAAAGAAGTAAAAAGAAGAAAGGAGTGAATGAATGAATGAAGGAAGGAAGGAAGAAAGAAAGGAAGGAAGGGAAAAGAAAGAAGAAAGGAGAGTAAAAAAGACGGAAGATCAAGAGATGAAATCCATCGCCTGGTGTTTAGAATCCGCCTCCTGCGTGAGTGTCCCACCTTACGCCACACTTACCGGTGCACGCCACTCCTCTGCCTGTTGCACACCCAGCATGGTGTCCCTCGGGCAAGGCAGCCTCCTGGCTCTGGCCTCTCTCTTTGCTGCAGTGAGTCTCTTCTGGCCGTTGTCTCTGGAAGCCTAATTCTTTTCCTTCCACTTGGAAAGCAATGGAATGGATGATTTCACTCTAATGCCTTACAGTGCCTGCCAGGAACTGGAATTGTTATATGCGTTTAACAAAGATAAATTAGTACAGGACTTGATTTCTAATTATAGGACTTACAGCATCAGAAAAGAATATATTTAGCTGGATGTGATGGCACACATCTGTAATCCTGGGGGAAGCTGAGACAGGAGGATCACAGATTTGAGGATAGTCTGAGTAATGTAGTGAGACTTTCAACAACCTAGCACGACCATGTTTCCAAATAAAAAATAAAAATAGGCTTGGGGTGTAGCACAGAGATAGAATGCCCATGGGTTCAATCTACTGTACCATAAAAAAGAAAAAGAGGAAGGAAGGAAGAATGGATGGATGGACGAATGGGTGGAAGGAAGGAAGAAGGAAAGAAAAGATGATGTTTAGGAGCTGAGGCTTTGTTGGGCTTATTTGCCTATGTGAAATCAAGCCCCAAAGAAACCTCTGGGTGTCCCTCAGCCCCTGCTTGGGATCAGTCATGGCAGGGCTGGCCCCATGGCCTTCTGCTTGGGTCCCTGCTAATCACCAGCTAGTGATTTATCTGTGAAAGCTAAATGTGTCGGTGCATGTCAGGTTGATACATAGCCATGACCTATTTAATGTTTATTGTTTTACTTTGCAAATACCCTGAAAATATTTTTAAATATATAAGGCAAAATGCTTAATGTAGTTTAAAGGGACATAATTTATTCTTTGGTAGGGGATGATTAGAGATAGCATCAATTTTTATTTTATTTTTGCTACTAGGGTTTTTACCTCTGAGCTATACCCTAAGTCCTATTTGATTTATTTTGAAACAGGGTCTCACTAAGTTGTGAGGCTGCCCTCAAACCTGTGATCCTCCTGTCTCAGCCTCTCAAATACTGGGATTACAGGCATGTGCCACCACGCCCAGGGTCAGTGCTAATCATCTGATACATTTTTTCTGATAAAACTTACTGTGTCATTTGCAGGAAAATTAGAGAATATTATGCTAAGTGACGTCGGCCAGTTGCAGAAAGTCAAGAGTTATATATTTTCTCTCCTATGCGGAAGTCAGAGAGAAAATAGGGGACAAAAGAAAGTTCAGATAATGGGAAAGACCAGTAGAATAGAGAAAGGGGGTTGGGGGAGGCAGGTGGGGAGAGAAAAGGTAAAGGGAACCGTTCACATAATGTCATGATCCTATGTGACGGCATCGCTATTTACTCACTAAAGAGAGGCCAGGAAGTGGGGCGGGTAGGATCCAGAAGGAAACATACCAAGTGGTATGTGCATGGCACGCGTGTTTGTATAATTACCATGACCAATAAAAGTCTAAAAACCCATCCTATACTGCACTGCTGAAGGTTTTCTGTAATCTAGGAGGCCAGCTGGTCATATTTTGGTGGAAAATGATGGATGCTCTCTGGCTGCAGTGCCACCTTTTGGTTTTATGAGACCTTAGCAAATGTACTGTGTAAAGCTCTTACCATATATCTTATCTCAAACTGCAAATAATGCTAATGAGATCATTTCAGTAAAAGTTTTGCTATGGCATAAAATGAGGAATAAATTTTCAGGTCATGAGGCAAAAGTAAAATAAAATAAAACTCTTATCACTAATAATTTTTAATTTTTTAATTGGTACATTGTAGTCACACATCTTAATGGAGTACAAGATGGTGGAGGCACACATCGCCCAATTAGCCCTTACCCAGTTCTCACCCCATTCCTTCCCCCTCCCTCCTTCTCATGTTTGGCTTAGTGATTGACTTTGACGTGCTTGTGAAGGTCCGTCATGTACTGAATTATTTTTCTGGTTGGGAGAAACTGCAGAATTGCTCAAAAGTTAGGCATTCTTGTGAGCTTTAGAAAACTTGTGGCATGCCGGGCGTGGTGGCGCAAGCTTGTAATCCCCGCGCTTGGGAGGCGGAGACAGGAGGATCGCGCAGGTTCGAAGCCAGGCGCGCTGGCTTAAGAAACCCTGTTTCCAAGTAAAAATATAAAAATAGGTCTGGGAGTTTAGCCCAGAGGTAGAAGGGCTTCTGGGAACCCCAGTACCACAAAAAAAAAAAAAGAAAAGAAAAAAGAAAAGAAAAGAAAACTTGCGGCACTGCCTTAAATAAAAAAGCATATTTTTCATGGTGCCATGGGGTGTTATCTCTTTTTAGCCAATTAGAACCTGATCAGAAGTCACGACGAGAGTTTCCTGGTTACCGTTCAGTCAGAGGATCTCATATCCCAGGTCCCTAGAAGCCGCTGGGCCGCACCTGGGCGGCTTCTTGGAATTGCTGATGAGCACCACCCGCCCACCTAGGCTGCACTGCAAGTGGTTTGCGTGTGGTGCTCAGATAAGTGCTTGGCATTTTGGACACACCGCACGGTCTTCTCTTGGAGTCCTTTCTGGGCCGAGTCTCTCCTCAGCATCCAGATCTGCCTGTCTGATTCTACTCACTTTCTTCCACTTAAGCAAATGGCCTTGCCTGGCCTGTCTTCAAGACGGCGCTGTCAGGCTGTACTTTATCTCTTGACTGTAGCTCTCATCCTTCCAGCTCTATCTGGGCCTTTCAGTCAAGCGATCCTTTAGCTCCTTTTTATCTTGTTTCCTTCCTTTACCTTTTATCTGCACTTTAAATGAAGGACAGAGAATGGCAACGCATGAGGGTGTGTGCGGAAGACTACTGCTCATCTTCCTAGCAGGGCACCTTGCTGCTCCTGCAAGGAAGATGAAGTCCTGGTGAAGCCCAGACTGCCCGAAATGTGGTCCTGGGACATCTTTGCAGGCTGGAGCCCTTACAGGAGTGCTGTAACAAAGCGTCAACACCCGGGTTGTTTACATGACAGGTGGCTGGGAGGCTGGTCAAGGTGTCAGCCAGTTGAGAGCTATGCCAGACCTCTCCCCAGCTTCTGGAGGTTTCTGGCACCCCCCAGCTTTCATTGGCTTGTAGAAGCACCACCCAGTCTGCCTCCTTCTTTGCCTGGCCTTCTCCCTGTATGTATGTCACTGTCCATAGGACACCAGTCCTGTTGGAACAGGGTCGCCCCTTGCAGCATGGCCTCTTCTTAGCAATTTTATTAATAGCAGTCTTGTTTCTGAATCAGGTCATGTTCTGAGGTATTGAAGTGGGGGACTTTGCCTTGTGAGTTTCGGGGACACAGTCAACTCCGCAACCCCTAAGTTGGTCATTGTGGAACATTGTAATCCTTTAGAAAAAGACCTGCAACACTTTCATCACCTTGTAGGTTTAAAATGAGCCATCCCAGGGGGTTGGTGGTGGTAGGCTGGGTTTGCAGGGTGCAGCTTCCAGAATACTGAGGTGTTTTGCGTTATGCCCGTTTCTGTCCTACCTCAAGCTGCTCAATGCTCTGTCTAGTATCTGCCAGACTTGACTCATCACTTTCAGAAAGTCACAGGCAGAGCTATAAGGGATGCAAAGATGTTGGAAAACAATCTCCACTCTTTCTGCCATCAGCACATCCTCCATCCTGCATGCTCCATGGCTTCAAAAGTATGCCTCCACTTTCTAGGCTTTGCTACCTGACTATAATTGGCAATTCATGTTTTTATATATTCTTAGGGTGTGGGGAGGGTGTTGGGGATTGAACCAACTCGTGTTCTACCTCTAAGCCACACCCCAGCCGTTTTTATTTTGAAATAGGTTCTTGATAGGTTGCTGATGGTATCATTAAATTGTGAGATTGGCCTTGAACCTGGGATCCTCCTATTTTAGCCTCCAAATCCATGTAATTATAGTTGGGCACCACCATGCTTAGCTTATTGTTTGAAAGCTTTATCTCTGGTCACTTTGAAATATTTCCTTCATCATATGCTATCCATATTTTACTTTGCACATCTTTATTTGAACATCTTCGTGGTCTAGGCACAGTTGGCACTATATGAAACCACTACCATTATTGCTTCTTATCAGCTGGTATTCTAATAGGGCTTCCATAAATGGCTAGATTCTGAGCTGTTTAATTTTTAGTCTGTCTTAAACATCCTAGGAACAGGTGCTTGTTTTGTACTTTAGAAACTCTGGGGAGGGGTCAGACTGAACAGGAACTAGTAACTGGCACTTCACCTGTGCATGAGAGGAGATTGAGAAGTGAGAGTTGATAGAGTCGCCCAAGGGTGGGGTGGAGAAAGGGCAAGGGAACCCCAGGGCACAGTTACATTTGTAAGTGAAGGGCCAAGAAAGAGGAATGAGAACTGCAGAACATTACACTAATGAGATTAGTCAGTCACAAAAAGTAAGAAGTTGGATGCTCTCCCTAATATGTGGAAGCTAGGGAGAAAAAGAGTCACAGGAGGAGCAGTAGATGAAGGAGGAGAAACCATAGATGAACAAATAAGGAGGCCTAACTGGGAGTCATGGAAGGGGAAGAGGGAAATGCCCAAGTGTATACGATGCACCAACCTATCAAATTCAATCACCAAGCCAAACATGAGAAGAAGGGAGGGGGAGGGAGTGGGGTGGGACTTGGGGAAGGGCTAAATGAGTGATGTGCGCATATGTGTCTCTACCATCTTGTATTCCATTAAGACGTATGGCTACAACGCACCAATAAAAAATTTAAAAAATGAAGCTGGGCGTGATGGCGCAGGCTTGTAATCCCAGCATTCGGGAGGCTGGGACTGGAGGATTGCGGTTCTCTGACAGCCTCAGCTACTTAGTGAGGCCCTCTGCAACTCAGTGAAACCCGGTTTCAAAATAAATAATAAAAAATAGGGCAGGGGGTGTAGCTCGGAGGTCGAATGCCCCTGGGTTCCATCCCCAGACCCGAAAAAAAAAAAAAATGAGAGGAACAAGGCTGAGCTATAGCTCAGTGGAAAGTGCTTGCTTAGCATGCCAGAGCCTGAGATCAGAGAAGGGAGGAAACCAAAGGAAAAGGACAAGCTGGCTCTGAGTGTGAGCCCCGAGACAATCAGCACCACACCAAGGGTCGCCATCACCTGCATCCACAGGGGAAGCGCAGAAATTCTCATTTTCTTCCAACACCGTGTGCTAGTACCTGAGTTAGGCTTTAATTTATATTGTTCCTCTTTTTTCCTTTATTCAAGATCTTTCTTTCTCCTTTTTTGGGGGGAGAGTAGAGGGATTGAACCCAGAGACTTTCTCCAAGCTACACTCCTAGCCCTTTTAAAAATTATATATCTATCTATCTATCATCTACCATCTAGCTATCTAGAATCATCATCATCAAACCATTTATTTATTTTGTGGTAATGGGGATTGAGTCCAGGAACAATCTATCACAAAGCTACACCTCCAGACCTATTTTATTTTTTATTTTGAACAAAATCTTGCTAGGTTGTTGAGAGTTTTGCTAAGTTGCTGAGATTAGCTTGGAACCTCCAGTCCTCCTGTCTCAGCCTTCCATGTACTAGGATTGTAGGCATTTTAATTTCCCTTTTCCTTTTTTAAAGCTTTGATTCTCTTATTATTTTTCACATTTTAAAAATCATCTCCCTTTTCTTCTTTTTTTCCCCTTCTCTGGTTTCAATCTATGACTTAGAGATAAAATGTTGTGTGCCTGTTATGTGGGTAAAGTGTTAACTCTGGTAAAGAATCACAGGTTATAGACTGAAAATCTGGAAAGCTGTGGCTTCTCTATGCATTTGACAACTGGAACCACTTGCTAAAGCTGGCTTTCGGTGGGAAGTAAACTGGTATAGACACAGGGCTCTAATTTAAGGTAGAGAGTAAATCTTAAAGTATGTTATACTTTCACTTAATCTTTTGGGGAAAGGGTACTGGGATTGTACTCAAGAAGTATTCTACCTTTGAACAACACCTCCAACCCTATTTTATTTTGAAATAGAGTCCCACTAAGTGGTGGAGGGCCTCGCTAAATTCCTGAGGCTGTCCTAGAACCTACAATTCTCCCATCTCAGCTTCCCAAGTACTGGGATCACAGGCATGCACCATCACATCCGAAACTTCACTCTTTCTCAAATGTGCTGTCTTAGAGCTGTGTTGAGGTGGTACAGGCCTATGATCCAAGCTACTCCAGAAACATTGTTGTGAGACCCTGTCTCTCAATGTGTTATATCCCTTTCTTCTTTTCCTTTTTCCATCCTGTGGTCGTCAGCCTGCACAGCGGCTCCTCCCTGGCCCTGAGCGCAGCCAAGACATAGATGAATGACAGGTGCCCTTTCCTTCCTCCACATCCGCTGGGGCCCAGGAGCCCTGTGACGTCATCACCCCAGCCCTTCCTCCTTTCTATTTTACTCTCCAAGACATCAAGTTTAATCATTCCATTCCCCAAATGCAACCATTCCTATGAAGTAACAAAAAATACTTAAAGGGCATAACTTTAGCTCTCTACTTTTACCACGTGCTATGCATTTTTAAAACATCCAGAAAGCCTAGATGTTTTCAACAAAGACTTATTTCCCACTATCCATACTGTAGCAATGAATAAAGCGCATACACATACGTAACAAAGGCTCTCATTTGGAAGTGTCTTCTAAATAGAAACACTCAGGCCTAGAACCTGTCCCCTCCCCATCTTAGCAACCCAAGGGTCAGCTACACAAATCTGCAACACTTAGGACTATTTAATAATGTCACTTCCTATGTGGTTTTAAGCTTAGCCGTTCCTATGGATTTTAACACAAAAAGTGGACTCAATGTATTAGTTTACTACTCTTGTCATATACGAAGCCTTCCTCTTTCCTGAGCTCTAGGGGCAGGATCCTGTGTTGGCAGTGGTAGTACTTTTTCTCTTGTTGGTAATTTGAGAATTTTATTTTTTAAGTTTTCATTGATGCATTGTAGTCACACGTCTTGGTGGAGCACAAGATGGTAGAGGTATATAAACACACACATGTCATTCCTTCCCCAGTTCCACCCCCTTCCCTCCCCCTCCCTCCTTCTCATGTTTGTCTTAGTGATTGACTTACACTCATATGCTTGTGAATGTACACCATGTACATTAGGGAACTTCTCTCTTCCCTCCTCCCATCCCCTCACTTAGTTCGTCTTATTTGCTCATCTATGGTTTCTCTCTCCTCATCTACAGCAGCACTTTTGAATGAAGAGAAGTGGTAACTGCTGATGGACAGCTCTTCCTGATAAACATAGTGAGGCTCTCAGCAATTTATTGAGGCCATGTTTACAAATAAAAAATACAGTCTGACAGGGGGTATAACTTTGGAGGTGTAATGCTCCTGGGTTCAATTATTTAGAGCCATATATACACATCATACACAAATTCCTTTCTCTTACAAATAAGATCACTCACAATGGATAAAACTATATAAAAAATCACCAATCATTTCAGCAGAATTTCCTGGGTAGCTTCCACCTTTGTGTCTACAACTTTGACCACCTAAGTCTAACTATTTGCTACTTCTTTTCAGGCAGTTTTGAGATTGGCCCTGTACCGAAGAGCCACTTGGTCTCAGAATCCGGAAAAAACATCACACTCTCCTATGGGCTTCAGATGAACTGGTCTGTGCAGCAAGTCACGTGGGAGAAGATCCAGTCCCATCAGATAGACCTTCTGACCTGGTGCAACTTGTCCCAAGGGAAAATGCGGGTCTCCAAATATCCAACACGAATCCTGACTAACTGCAGCCAGGGAGGCAGGACCAGTGTCCTCGTCATCCCGCAGGCCACCACCTCCGACTCGGGACTTTACCGCTGCCGCTTCCAGGCCAGTACAGGAGAAAATGAAACCTTTGTGTTGAGACTGACCATCACTGAGGGTGAGTCAGCCGCCAGCGTTTTCCAGTGTGCAGAAGGGAAAAGGCCAACCACTGTGGGGGTGGTTGCTATGGTGGTGTTATTTTTTTGTGGCAAATATAGTCATTCCAGGAGAATTTTCTTCTCCAGTGTGTGTGTGTGTGTGTGTGTGTGTGTGTGTGTGTGTGTTGCCCCATTTTTGATTTTTTATGTTGAATCAGGGTCTCACTGAGTTTCAAAGGACGTCACTAAATAGATGAGGCTGTATTTGAACCAGGATACTCCTGTCCTAGCCTCCCAAATGCTGGGATTATAAGCATGCACCACCATGCCTGCCTGCCTCCTCACAGTATTTTTAATGGCTGAATTTACATGCACTGGCATTATTAAATTTTATGAATTAAGATTTTTTTCTTATTTTAGGATTTAGGACTTTTTTCTTTATCTTATTAATCTACCCAGCACAGATTTAACTATACATTTTAAATGTTGACATCATTTCTACAGACATAGACAGAAAACATTTTTTTAACCTAAAAATCTTTCATTATAGAATTAGTTCTTGATCTGGCTAGAAAAAAGAAAGTAAAAACAAACACTAACTTTTTCTTAGAGACTCAGGCAAAAAATGTTCTATTCAGAAAAAAATGTCATAATCATTTTAAAACATAGAGAAATAAGTCTTGTCGATTACATGCTGAATAAAAAATAATAATTTTTTTATGGTACTGGGGATTGAATTCAGGGACATTCTACATCTGAACCACATCCCCAGCCCTATTTTATTTTATTTTGGGTTTCACTAAGTGGCTGGGGTCTTACTAAATTGGCCTTGAACTTGTGATCCCCTTGTCTCAGCCTACCAAGTACTGGGATTACAGGTATGTGCCATCATATCAGGCATTTGTAAATATTTTCTATCATAAAGCAAATGAGGGTAAGAGACTTTTTTGGAGGTATATTTAACTTTTGCTAATTAATAAACATGTCCTTTATTTGTGCAAATATAAATAGGTTATACATAAAACAAATTCTTTGTTTCTAACTTATGAGCAATGTAAAAAATCTGCCACAGGAATGAAGAAGACAGTGTAATGGTAAGGATTTGTTAGTATCCATGAGGTTTGAACAGCTACAAACTGGCTTTTTGACATTCAGTTGACACACTGAAAGCATAATGCTTAACTGTATAGCCATTAGTAAAAAATTATAATTGACAGAAGATGGCAGCTATTGACTGTATGTTTTGGCTTAATTCATTTTTCCAATTATTATAAGTAAAGATTGGATCTAAAAAATGAGACTGAAAGCAAGATAGATCATTTGTGTTTTCTCTGGTGCAATTTGATTATTTCAAGTCCTGGGGCTGTTTGGTTGAAAATCAATGTAGAGATTAAAGCAGAGAGACAGGTATAAGATGTGGAGCAGATTTAATTTATTTCAACTGTCAAGGAAAGGTGATTGTGACACAATTTTTATAAACTGTTATACATCCTTTTGTTAGTTCCCATCAACCTCTTTTATAGGACATGCTATTGGATCTAAAAGAGAGTTTTAAGACTCTCTGCCTTATATGCACACATGGGCTTCTCCCTTGACTTTAGCCTGTCTGCATTCATTTGCAGACAAGAATCATTTAGTTAAAGGTCACCCAGGAGATTTTGTATGATTCCAACCAATAACTGTCTAATTGCCAACCAATGCATTATAGATCCAGGCCTTAATATCTTTACAGAGGAAGAAAGTGAGAAAGTCAGAAGCATGAGTTGACTTGCTGTTGACTTTCTTTTCTGAATAAAATGAAATGCATATCTCTTCACGTCTGCACCCAAGACCTGTACAGTGCTAGGGAATAGTTCCAAATTGACCTTTTTGAATTGGAAACGACCATCGAGGCAGAAAAGAGGAAAAAGTATGTGTCTGTTGACAGTGATCAAAATTATTTTGGGCTTTCAGTATCCTCCAAATTTTCATTCACCATGAGAGAAGTTTTTTAGGTGCCACCAAAGATACTGTGAAGTCTTTTTCATACTAATTAAATGCCGTGCAGACAACTAGGGTTTAAAATGAGCTTATGAATTATAAAACAAATGAGGATAAAATAACTGAAATCAGCTCTGGCAGACAGTTCCAGGAGATGAGTTTTGAATACACTTTTTCTCGGAAGAGGGTAGCGTAGTTTTCCACTTCTTTCGGCAACCTTCTTCCACCACAGGGCCACTTGGCCAAGGCACCAAGTTTCCAATGAGATATTGATGATTAGAGCCGAGGAAAGAGGATTAAACAGTGTGGAGAGGAATGCAAGATACACACAGAGAACGGGGAGAGGTGTGTGAGTGATTGCAGTCAAATGACAAAATTGTTCCAGGGAGTCTGAGTTATGGATTCATATAAAATGAGCTAAGTTTAATGACATGATGGTTTGGTGAAATTCTGGAGTTGTGGAATAGTTAAAGAAGGCTACTGCTAGTTCTTGAAGACAGAAAAATAGTATTCAAGGAAGAGTACGTAGATTGTTTCTAAGTTTCAGGGTACAAGTTTCCCCTTCTTTGGTTAAGTTTATTTCTAAGTGTTTTATTCTTTTTGTTGCTATTATGCATAGGATTATATTTCCCAGATATTAGAGATTGAACCCAAGGGCATTCCACCTTGGAGTGATACCTTTTTATTTTTAATTTTGAAACAGGGTCTTGCTAAATTGCTTATGGCTGGCCTTGAGCCTGTAATCCTCTTGTCAGCCTCCGAAGTATTGGGATTACAGTGTTCCTGCTTCTTCTTTTCTTCTTGCAATATTTTCTGGGTACAGAAACATGAATGATTTTATATTGATTTTGTATCCTGCAACTTTACTGAATTCATTAATTCTAGCCTGTGTGTGTGTGTGTGTGTGTGTGTGTGTGTGTGTGTGTGTTTGTGTGTGTGCGTGTTTGTGTGTGTGTGCGTTTGTTCATTAGGGTTTATACAGATGTGATCTCATCATCTGCAGATACTTTTTCTTCTTTTCCTATTTGGAAGTCTTTTCCGATGTCTTGTTGCTGTGGTTAGGACTTCTAGGGCTATATTCAATGAGAATGGGCACTATTATCTTATTTTAGAGAAAAGTTTTTCATTTTTTTACTGTGGATTTTGATGTTAGCTGTGGGCTTTGTAAAAAAAAAAGCCTTTATTATATTAATTTCTTCCTTTATCCCTACTTGTTGAGACTTTTTTCTTAAAAATGAAATGATATTAAATTTTTCCAAATGCCTTTTCTACTTATATCAAAACGATTGTGTGATTTTTGTATCATTTTTGGTGATATGGTATAATATGGTGATTGATTTGCTTGTGTTGACCAGTCCTTCCATCACCTCAGCATAAAGCCCAGTTGACCTTGGCTTATGAACTATTCAATGTGTGGCTGAAGTCAGTTTACCAATCTTTTGTCGAGGGTTGTTTTCGTCTATGTTCATTGGTGATACTGGCTGTTATTTTCTTTTCTTGTTGTATTTTCTGGTTTTGGTCTCAGGGTGAAGCTGTACTCATGAAAGTAGTTTGGAAGTGTTCCCTTTTCTACTTTTTTGAAATGATTAAGGATTGGCATTAATTCTACCCTGAATATTTGGTAGAGTTCATCTGTAAAGACATCTTGTCTTGGGATTGGTGATGCCCCCCAGATCGACCCTATGGCTGAGACAAGGGGAGGGGCATGCCAGGCTCCTGTGCATCTCAGCTTGCCCTTGCTGCTCCACACCTGGTCACTCGCACTGTCCCACTCCTGCTTTACCATTCATCTCACTCTCTTCAAGTTTTGTCCACGTACGCCTGAACTCCTTCCCAGTCTTTGAACCATACATCATCTTGAGGTTAGAGATGACAGTATCTCTGTTTAAAGTTGTGAGAGTATCCTTTCTTTCTAGCATATGCTCAAGAAATGTTCCTGGCTAATTATATATAAATATCTGTTTACTCTAATAGGGACCATGTCCATTTTATCTTTTAGCTTCTACATAGAACACTGTAAGACTTTTTTGGTCAATATTTAACATTTGAGGTTTAATGATTACTAATCAAAGAAATTAAGCTTTCAGAAGAACAATTGCAATGTTTGTGGACTTTTGTTTATGTGTATACTTTTCAGAAAGGTCCATTTTCTCTTTAAACTTCCTTTTTATTAACTTGGATTCTTCCACATAATGGCATACAAGTGCTGATCTCTCAGACTAGTTTATAAATTAAGAGTATAGACGTATTCATTAAGAAGCTGTGATGTCATCGACAGGGGAATGCCCCTCTCCCATGTATTTCTGTAAAGTCTCTAATTCTGTGGGTTGATAGAGGGGTGACATCTGGGAATAGTGGGCTATGGAAGATAAATCTTGCTTATTGATGGTTTGGTGAAGATTACTGACTTTGAGACTCTGAGCTCTTAAGTTGAACAATGAAAAAACTGAAGGAGAAATAAATTTCATTTATTTCTCTGGCCTTTAATTTCTGCTAAAATCCAACCAGTTTGCTTTTAGCTGAGTTGGATTCTAGAACAGTTTCAGGTGATAGACACATTTTTATTTTTTATTTTTAGGATTTTCTTAATTCAGAAACTTCTTTCCTATTCTTGTGAATTTAGTATAGAGATAGAGACTGTAGCTGGGGATGGTGTGAGCTGATATGCCCCGGGCTGATGGATATGTGCATTTCCATGATATAAAGTAAGCCTTAGACTTTTATTATCTTTATCTACATGGAAAATAAAACACTCCTGACGGTTAGTTTATAGGATAGAACCACATGAGCAGATTCTCAGAGTGTTAGGGGCACTGCTCACAAGCTAGAATAGCCTCCTCCGAAACACGTCAGCCACAATTTACAGCCCGATTTAGTTTTGTTTTTAGCATTCTGGATGATGGCTGGGTATCCAGATGTAACATACTGTTTCCAACATCACAAGTGAGTTGATTCCTCAATCATGGCCTATTATGTCATTGCATCTTTCAGTTCCCTCTGCCCAAAATCAAAGTTTTTTTTTTTTAACAAGATATAGCATTTAAAAAACATTGCACTGGCCAGTTAATTTGTTTTGTGGGTTCCACATCAAGTTTGCATATTGATTTATTCACTTTTAATGCAAAAATCATAGAATATTTATCTGAGATCATGCTTTCTATATGTCACATGTCTGGCATACTTTAATATCACATGTGTGGAGACAAGTGATGTACTTAATTCAATAAGAGTGACAAGTTAACAGAGAAGAGAAAACTGATAGGCCACACATTAAATTGTTCTGATAAGTAGCTCTGAACATATATTGTAATCTCAGGATTACAAAGGAAGGATTAAAAAATTTAAAGGAAGCTGTAGTTAAACACCATTAAAAAAATGCAAAGAGGTAGAATTAACAAGCAGTTGAGCCTGGGAATTGCTATCCTATACATGGGTCTTTGTCCTCAGATGGAATTTCAAACTGTTTTCAATGAAATTTCCTCCCCTTTGGAACAGCTGGGGCCTCAAATTTAGGCAAATGCACTGATTTTCTTTCCTGCTAAAATCCATGCCTGGCCATGTATATTCAAGAGACCATCGTAATGATTACAACTACAAAATAGCCATTTCCTACTTTTTTGTCATGCATGGAATTTTCATTCTCAAAGCTCCTGGGAACTGTGAACAGCCCGTGGCTGTCCCACGGAGCCTTATTAGAAGCTGAGCATGGATGAGTGTGTGGCGTTTTCTCTAAAGGCAAGTAGAAAATTACTTCACATTTTTAGAAATTCATTCTTCATATAAGATTAATGGCTTCAGTCTTAGCAGAAATTCTAGTTTTAAGTATTCCAATTCAATTAATCAAAGACTTTTAACTTCATCTATAGTATTTCTGACATACTGATGGGACTCTTAACTACACAAAGGCAACTTAGTGGGCTTGTAGAAAACCAGACTATGTAAACGGTCAGGATTTGGAGAGTAAGCATGACTCTGCCATTCTTGGAGCTATATACTCAAGGCTCAGTTTGTCCCTCTCCTTTTGGTACTAAGGATTGAACCCAAGAACCTTCTACCTCTTTGCTATGTCCCCAGCCCTTTATTATTATTATTATTATTATTATTATTATTATTATTATTATTATTTTGAAGCAGGATTTTTCTAAGTTCCTGAGGGTGTGGCTAAATTTCTATGATTGTTCTTGAATCTCTGATCCTCCTGTCTCAGCCTCCCAGGTACTATTCCCAGAATGTACTGCCAGGTCTGGCACACTTTAATATCTTAAAGTTAGTATTTAAACTGAGATGATTCAATAACTCTTAAAGGAATTTACTCACTAAAGGAATGTGTTCCTCTTGTACAGTTTATAAACAAATATTTTCCAGTTTTCATTTATCACTCTAAAGTTTATTTCCAGAGTAAATTCAGTTCACTAAGTTTTTCTTTTAGTTAGGACTGGAAAGTTGTGCTCATCCCATTTTAGCCGTAATAAAACATTAACTCACAAGAGGAAGTTCCTTTCACAAGTATAAAGTTGAAATGTTAATGTCCTTGGTTAGGTTTGTTAAAAGTAAAAAATGGCTTTAGCAACATTAATAGTGAATAAGAAGAAAATTATCTTATCATCATGATGATTGGCATGGGCAAAAAGAGTAAATGTTTAAATAAGACCACATCTGCAAAGGATGGGGTATTTTCTGCAGCTCCAAATCAAAGAATCCGAAGACCCTATGTGCACGTGATGGTCAATCTGGGCTACATAGGAAGTAGGTTTGAGAGTGTAGAGAAATATAGACTCAAGAGTTCTAATGTTGATGTACCTTCATTTTTCCATATCTTATTTGAGGAACTAGGATAGATTCTAAACTCTTAATTTATGTGAGTGTATATAAGTTAATATATCTGTGAACATATGTTCAGAGGAGTGACAAATTTATTATTCAACATAGTCTATGGTAAACAGCCAATAAAGTTAAGTAATTGTGTGGGATATTTTACACATATGCTTAAAACATGCATAATGATGAATATCAAATACTTTTATCAAAAGATTTCATTTTGCTTCTATATTGACTAATGTTTTGTCTTCTTGACTTTATATTGACTAATATTTTGTCTTCTTGATCCACTGAAGAAAGGTTATTTTTGAAATCAAATCATGTGACTTCTTTTAAAATCACTGCCTTTTAAAAAAAACAAACAAAAGATAAGATGGTAATTGAACTCTAGAGTATCAAACAGAAATTTTGGAATTAGTATCAGAGATCTTATTTCTTATTGATTTTGGTATATTTTTAGAATAACTAGAGATTTTTTCATACAATTGACTGAAATTAAATATACGTAACCCAAAACTTGTTATTATGAAGAGATTTGTATGACTTCTATAGCATATATATTTAAAAGATATCACCTATGTAGTTGCTTATTAATGGCATTGCTACAACTTATATCCTGGATGTCTTTCAAAGGCCTACATATTAAAGGCTTGATTCTAAGTTGGAGGTATTTGGAGGTGGTGACACCTCTATGACGTCAGCCCAGTGGAGGTTTCTCGACTATTCGGGATGAATCCTTAGGTCCCCTTCCCTTTTTTCCCTCTTTTACTCTCTAAACATAAGATGAGTTGTTTGTTTCATTATTCATTTCTTTCTAGAATGTGCTATCTCTCCCATAGGCCCCAAAACAATGGGGCCACTTGATCATGGACTGGAACCTCCAAAACTGTGAGCCAGAATTATAAGTTAATTATCTCAGGTATTTGTTATAGTGACAGAAAACTGACTAGCGAAGCCATATTTTAATTTTGAGTTTTCTAAGGACTCCTCTCCTAATAGTTATAAGTATCTATTATAAGAATGAAACATCACAAGGCTTTGTCTGGGCCACTATTGGATAAACATGTGCATCATGCTTCTATGCTTACTGGAAACTATCCTGAGTATTTATGTATATTTACTCATTTACTTGTTATAGCAATAACAATATCCTGTCTACCTTTTACAGATGAGTACAAAGAGGCAAAGGGGGTATAAACAGCAAATACAAGGCTGCATAGTTAAGGAGTAGAGAAGCTGGGTCCTAGACTAGGCAGACTGGCTGCAGAGTTTCTGTTCTTGCCCACAGCACTGTGTCTGCTCAAAAGTATCACTAGTGTTATCATCAATCATATCACATCATATAAAAGTATCACTGATGTTATCATCAATCATATCACAACAGAAGCTGGTGCCTGCAGAGTCATAGAACCCTGCTTCATTTCTCTTAGGATGTTTGTGCACACAGTAGGTTTTAAACAGAACCAATATAGAGAACAAGTGTAGGCAGAGGAGTACACCTAGGTCTTCATGCCTCAGCTCTTTCTGGTCCTCTCCATCATACTCAGGATCTCTGTGGGGAGTTCTTCCCTACCTGCTTGCATACTTTCTTCAGGGCTCATGTATGCCATGAGGTTAAGTCATGCAAGGCAGGCTCTTCACACCAACTTCTGAGGGATTTTGAAAGTCAGGGAGGAGGTGTGAGGGTCCAGAGAGAAGAGTATGGCTTCTGATGACATCTGGTTCAAACCAAAAACAGGTTAAATGATTCTGTGGTTTAAACAAGCCCCACAAAGTTAATTTGTTGGAAACCTAATTCCAAAGCAACAGTGTTGAAAGGCAGGACCTCTGAGAGGCGATGAAGTCAGGAAAGTTCTGTCTTCATTAGTAGATTGTCATTTTCATTGGGTGTGTCATCATGGGAGAGGGTTTCTGATAGAATGGTGAGTCTGCCCTTTTCCTCCTCTCATAATCTTGTCTCTGTCACTGTGGGATCTTCACCATCACCATGGAATGATGCAGCAAGAGTCTCTCACTAGACCATAGAACACTGGTCTTGGACTTCCAGAATCATGAGTCACATTTCTGTTTATTATAAATTACCCAGCTTCTAGTATTCTGCTGTAGAAGAATAAGAGACAGACAAGGAAGTTCAGCAGTAGCATCTAGGCAAAGAGTCACAGTTCTTGATAGAGAGCCAGTGAAGGCTCAACTCTCTCAAGACTTTTGGCATTGTGAAGCACCAGCACACCCAGGGCCTTCACCTGGTTCCTCACTAGACCCTTCTCATACAGAAAAGCCTCTTCCCTTGAGCAACTGCCCAGGAATCTCCTAAAAGTTCCCATATACACACATCTTTCTGTTGTAAGCTCTTACTTTACCTTCTCTTCAAATCCTTGTCTCTTCTGTTCTTGTATGGTAGACCTTAATGACCTATTAGAATCAGAGTTGGAATTAGTGGCAATCTGAGCACTACTGGTTCCTTCTTTCTTAGGGATTCAGAGGTCTTAAACTCCATCTCCAAAGGCAAGAAAAAAAGCAGTTTTGTTATGGTTATATAGAATGTCTCCTGAAAAGTTCATGTATTAATGTTCAGAGTTGATGTAGTCAATCCATGAGGCCTCTAGTCTCATCAGTAGACTGACCCATTGCAATGACTTTCCTGGGTGGTAACCTAAGCCAGTGGAGTGGGGCTAGAGAAGGTGGGCCCTTGGGAATGTGGCCTCAGGGACTGGGTTTTTGTCTATGGATCCCCTCTCTTGCTTGCTCTCTCTTGCTTCTGTCCTCCATGATGTGAGAACCTTGCCCTCCTTCTCTCTGCTTCCCATTGCTAAGCACTGAGCTCGACAAATATAACTCTGACATGATTTGAAACAAAAAAACTATGAACAAATAAACCTTCCATCCTCTAAGTTGTGTGGCCAGTTGTCTGAGTTGTAGCAGTGAGAATGCTGACCAAAACAAGATTGTTATCTCATTTAACATATTTTTTCTCATATTTGATTAACTTTTATATTGTATAGCTAAATCCATAAGTATTTAAACAGTGTTCCTAGCACGTGTCTTATTGAAACCTACAGATATCAGGTTCTTTATCTTGATTTTAGTAGAGGATTTGAAAATTTTCCTAATGTCTCCTTGAGGATAATCATTATGGTAACATTGTAGGGTGAGTTATACCTGGTTAAACAACAGAAATACTAACATTGTGGTGAGAAACTATAATTAGAAACAAAATCTTCTACCTTTCCAGAAAACTGCTCTACAAAGCTGAAAGAGGGCCGGGCGTGGTGGCGCATGCTTGTAATCCTTGTGCTTGGGAGGCGGAGACAGGAGGATCGAGCTGGTTTGAAGCCAGCTGCGCTGGCTTAAGAGAGCCTGTTTCAAAAATATATTAAAAAAATAGGTCTGGGAGTGTAGCCTGGAGGTAAAAGGGCTTCCAAGAACCCCAATACCACCAAAAAAAAAAAAAAAAAAGCTGAAAGAGAAAGAAAACAATTTTATTATTCAATAAATATTAAATCAGAAAGTGATAACACATCACAGGCAATCTACAGAGAGATGGCAAAGGCAGAAAGAAATCTCAACCTTTTCAAAAGGAACAGAAACAATCCATTACAAAAAAACTCTAAGGGTAAATGATAACTAATTTTTAGTAAAAATAATTTGACAGTAGAGTGTGGTTGTGTATGCTTGTAATCCTAGTACTTGGGAGACAAAGACAAGAAGATTGCAGGCTTGAGGCCAGTGTGTGGTAAGTTAGAGAGATCCTGTTGCAAAATAAACAATAAAAAGGAAGGTAGCTCATTGGCAGGATGGCCCTGGGTTCAGTCTGCATTAAGACACACACACACACACACACACACACACACACACACACACACCTTAATAGCTCCATCTGTCACAATCACACACAGTTCATCCCAGATCCCCCTGATAATTGGAGTGATCAACTGTGTGAGCTAAATGGCTTTATCCAAGGGGAAAGCAATCACCCCACATCTTTATGACAGGTGGTCATTTTGTGATTCCTACTAGTGGCAATCTGAGCCCTACTGGTTCTTTCATTCTTAGGGATTCAGAGGTCTTAAACTCCATCTCCAAAGGCAAGAAAAAAAGCAGAAGTTTTGTTATGGTTATATAGAATGTCTCCTGAAAAGTTCATGTATTAATGTTCAGAGTTGATGTAGTCAATCTGTGAGGCCTCTAGTCTCATCAGTAGATTGACCTATTGTAATGACTTTTCTGGGTGATAACCTAGGCCAGCGGAGTGGGGCTAGAGAAGGTGGGTCTTTATGAAGGTAACTATGGAGGTCAGGCTCCTTACCTCTCACAGAGACTGGGAGATGAAGACATGGCCTCCCTTGATGATTCCATTTCAAAAGGACGGTCATAGGTCATCAGAAAAATACTTCACCATCATAAAGACGACAAGAAGCTCATTGGTTTGTAAAAGATATTTACATGCATTTCAGAGTCAAAGAGACAGAGCCTGACCATGAGTTTTCTGGATGTAGTACCCTAAGAAAGGGGGGAGAGGATAAAAGAGTAGGAGGCCTGGTCAGTTGCCAGCACTCCCCTGAGAGGTGAGTTGTAGAGAGGAGCAGTGTTTCTCAAAGCCAGTTCTATGGAATATCAGCTTAGGAATGTTCACTTGCTAACAGGCAGATTTTCAGGCCTTGCCCCCAGATCTCTCTGCATCAGTGTGGTATTTAGTTAAACATGTGATTCTTACAAACATGTACCACTGAATCTTGAGAGCAAGCATAGTTGCATCTAGTCCTGTTTACTTTGATTTCTAGTGTTCACTTCTCTGAACATGCTTTGAACAGTCAGGAATCGGGAATTAGGTAACAAATTCATAAAGCCAATGAAACAGCCTGTTCTTTGTTTGGAAGAGCATAGTAGCCATCCTTCACCTGGACACTCTCACCTTGACTAGGAAAACAGCTCACTGTCCAGGTGATCAGGATTGTTTACACGTGGGAAGATGGCATCCTGTTATAGCAATTCACAGTAGAAACTTAGAAAGATGGCAGTGAAATGCTAGATTGCAGACATATTGAGAAAAAAAAGAGAAAGCTAATGGCTTTGTTGTGAGTGAAGAGACCAAAAGTAAATATATAATTCCAAGGTACAGTGAGACACAGGTAATTGAAACTGTAGCTTCTCAACACCATTTACAATAAAGAACAAGACTTGGGGCTCAGTGATGGCCCTGTCACCAGCATGGGACAGGTCTCCAAAAGGAAGTGGACCTCAAGTCAGATAGTGAGGGTCCTTGCTGTCACCACAGAAAGGAATTTAAAAACAGGTGGAACTGAGGCACGGATTGGTTCTATTAAAAGAAAGAAAAATCGTACACAGACAGAAAATATGTGTATAGGAACAGGAGAGCGACGAGACACAGGCAGTTGAAAATGGATATTAACCATATTACTTCTTATCATCAGAGCAAAGGACAAGAGTTGGTATTCAGAGTTATGGCCCTGTCACCAGGAGAGATGGGGCGGAGTGTGGTGTGGGATAAAGACTGCACTAGCTACATCTCAGCCATTTACATTTATACATGTAAAATCTAGACTGCAGACATAGGGGTCTAGGAAGACCAAGAGGAGATTTTAACTCTCCTTTCTGTGGAGACTGGCTATATTAATCATTACCTATGAGGGCTTCTTTTCTTCTTTGCTTTTGATGAAAAACCCCTAAAAACTTTCCCAGCAGGGGTTTCATCAATTCATTTTGTGAAATTAAACAATACGATGTTGGTATAACATTGAAGGCTTTATCAAGAATCTGACATTTAGGCAGGTGTGATGGCACATGCCTGTAATTCTACTTAGGATATCGAGATGAGAGGATTGCAGGTTCAAGACCAGCCTTGGCGATGGTGAGACTCTGAAACCTAGTGTCATCCTATTTTAAACTAAAAAGTAAAAAGGGCTAGGGGTGTTGTTCGGAAGTATTAGGGTTCAGTCCCTAGTACCTCCCCTGAATATTATATTTAGTAAAAGCCATCAGATCCTAAAAGCATAAGTAAAAATATCTATTTGTTGAGCAAGGAAATTTTAAAAACTTTTTTGTTTAATACAGGTCCAGGTCAGGAAGGAAGCTACCTTTGTATGGGCCTATGGATAAGGCCTAATAATTGATTTAATAGTGCCATCTGTGATCCAATGATGTGAAAGTAGACTTCAAACAAGACTTATAAATTATGGCCATTCTTATTTTGTCCTGCATGTCTCCTCTTCTACCAGTCCTTATGTCTCCTATCTTGTCTCAACCCAGCTTGGCCACAAGTTGGTTATATTTATTATCTGCTCTTTTGTAAGGGAAAGAAATATGCTATTCAGCTTAGAATTATTTTCATCTAATTATAATAATTTCACCACTTTGTACTAAAAATGAATGCACTTTCCTAATTTAGAAAATTCATGTATCTGTAGAATATCTCATTACTTATTGCCTACATAAGTAAGACTTGTTCTATATAAACATATTACACAAATAAAATACATATAAGGATGTGTATGTTCTTACCATAATGTAATGAAAATCTTGTTTTAAGATGAGCCATCAGTATTAAGAAGCAGTAAAAATATCACATGTCTGTCATCCTAAGCCCTCCAATGGTGATCAGGGATTTTTTTTATTAATTGGTGCATTGTAATTATATATCACATTGGAGTACAAGACTTGAGAGGATATACAAGCACACATCATCCAATTAGCCCTCATCCAGCCCCCATCCCAATCCCTCCCCCTTCCTCGATCCCATGCTTGTTTGGTGATTAACTTTGATACATATGTTTATGTACCTCCTGCTTTTTAAAGAGGCTCCATCCTCCCCTATTCCATACCCTCTGATTGGTCATGTTAGTTGTTTCACTATAGGGCCCTTTCTATAGCTCGACCTCTTCCTGTTGCCCCTTTCCTCCTAGTTTTTGCTGATGAGGGGAAGCATCTGATTTTTATTTTCTGCGATATTTCTTTGTGCAGCAGGGATTTTCTAGAAGAACCCATAACGCTCAGTCTGGGGACATGCTCATGGCTTTGAGTGAAACGAACCAAAGTAAAGTTAGCAAAGAGAAAAAGTGAAAGGGATGGGCTGATAACCCAGAAAAAAACAAGTGTTTATTAGCGTGAACCACACTTTTGTACTTACAGTTGAAACATAATAAGCTCTATCCATTTAACAATTATACCAAGGCACCAAAACCCAGGTTCCCGTGTGCCGGTCAAGGGCTGACCTTGTAAACAGGCTCTTTTAGGGTTGTGGTCTCTGGGTTTCTGGATCTCTGGTCTCCGGGTTGATTACTATTTGGCCAGCTAATCCACTTTGGAATTGGGCAGGATGTATGCAGTTCTAAAAATTATGACTTAAGATGCATTTAAATACTGTGTGTTTAAAAGAGTTGAAGTTACATCAAAAAGTATAACAAAAGATTAAGAAAGATTTGGGTAAGAATCTGAGGCAACTAATGTGAGAGTCATCCTAGGAATTCTTCTCAGTAAATGTACCAAATCAAAGATAGTCACTGTCCTTTCGTTCTCAATTCTGACTTAAATATATTTGGTGTACATCAATCACTGTAGAGCACCACATCCCACACATTGTGGTGCCAGAAAATATCACTAATGAGTCTTATTATATCACGCAGGTAAAATATAGGCGTGCTTTTAGACTGGTGTTCTTTAGCTGACATGGAATTTTAACATGCTGAAGCCATTTGGAAAACTGTTTTCTACCAAGGGAGGCAAATTATAGCAAAATTTACGCTTTAGGCTAGAAACTTACTTTTGAAGTTGGTTTGCTCTATACTTACAGAAAAATTATTTAGATTATCTGTGCCTTCTGTTTCTCAGTTAAACTGTAATAATAGTCTTATTTTGAGGATGACTACTTATTATTTACTCAGAAGAAAGATTGGAGGTTAATGTCGTGGTCCTTTAACTCTCTTATAATCATTTATTATTCCCCACGACCTTCTTGCCATAAAACAGGGAAAGGTTTCTGAAATAAAAAGAATATAAAACGGATTTATGCAAAGGCAAGTGACCTTTGAAAACTTGGAATGATATGACCTTACCAATATCAATTTGGTGCATATTTCAGGCCTCCAGTTCAGCAAACTTTGGACTACTATTATTTTTGGTGGGCCTCCAACGCTTTCTGTATATTGATCAATACCACCCCTGTTCTTCCCCACGAAAGTGGGTCTAGTGAAAGGAGCAAGAATTCTCTGTCCTACATGAGAAAAGAATTGAAATGATTTATTTATTTAACCCCAAATTTTTGTGGTACTAGGAGTTGAAGCCAGGAACACTCTACCTCTGGGTTATACCTCTAATCTTTTTATTTTTTGCTTGAAACAGGGTCTCACTAGGTTGCTGAGAATCTTGCTACATTGTTGAGCCTGCCTTCTAATCTGACACTGTCCTGTCTCAGCCTCCCAAGGTCTGGGATCACAAGTGTGTGACACCATGTCTGGCTTAACCCTAATTTGAAATGTGTGTATATGAAGTAAGTATACATGTGATGTGTGCTATTAATAACTTATATAGTGCCTCAATACTGAGAGGGTGTCTGGGGTTCATCTTATCATTATCTCATAACTGCCAGCAAAGGCAAGAGATTCAGTGTCCTCTACGATGTCTTCCAAGGAGAAAAGAACTAGAACACCAGATCAAGCGCCACTTTTTCCCTCCTCGATATCTGTGTTTTCAGCCAACTAATGTCTAATGTGAGATGAGGTTTGGACATTTTCCTGCACTGTGTAGTGAACAGAAACTTGGAATGACCTGATACTACAGTATTAGTCAGCACAGACGTATATACACAATGCCAACTCACTCACTGTGTGCATCGTATCTGTACATAGAATCTAAGAGATCTAAAAGTTTCTGCTCATAATCTCAACTGATATTTACCAGGACTTTCCCAGGGCTGGCTAGAGTGTCAGGATGTGTGAGTTTTTCCTAGCATTTTTTTTTTTGTGTGTGTGCATGTTTAGGTTTCTTAGGTTCTGTTACTTGGTTTCTCCCCTCCCTAAGCACACCCCTTAGTGTTTTTTTTTTCCTTGCCCCCAATTTTTTTTATTGGTGCACTGTATCCATACATCATAGTGGGATACAAAAAACTTTTGTAGACATACATGCACACATCGCCCAGTCAGCCCCCACCCGATCCCCACCCCGTTCCCTCCCCATCCCTCCTTCCCATGCTTGGCTTAGTGGTTGACGTCTAGTATTATAGCAATTTATCCAAAATTAAAAATGATAATCTCACATAACAGTTTCATTTGTCTGATACCAAGCTTTTGATAACTTAAAGATAACATTTCAATATTTCTTTTTACTTTCTTTCTTACCAGAGAATTTTTTTCTTTTTTTTAGGTGAAACTATCATATATTTATATATTTATTTTTCAGAAAAAATCTATCCTAATATAGAATATAGGCATTGATGGCTTCTCCACCCACCTGGCTCTGTAGGAAGGACCTGGCGGCATTTCTATCATGAACCATTTCTGAAGGTTTATAACTCAGCCATACATACGTGTCTCAGTGGCAGAAGCTTAGCCTGCGGGGTCACGGGCTTGGAGCAAATAATTCATTTATAAATTTCACTGACTTGCTTTAAATTGTTTTAACTGTATTTATCTTTTGCGATGGGAGGAAAAATAATGGCTTTATGGTTCAGAACACTTTTCTCCTCCAATGAATCAACACAGCTTTGGGACTTGAGAAAAAAAATGTCAGCAAAAACTGGCCACTGGAAAGAGACAATAATCCTTCTTCCCTTAAGAGAAGAGCTTGGGGGCCAGCGTTATTCAACCAAGGATCTATTCGTAAAATGTAGGAAAAAAGCGAATGCTTTGAACTTCCCCAAAGCACCCATTCCCATTTTTAAAAAAAATTTTGTCCATATAGGGACCAGCAAGCTGTGTGGTCACACCAGCTTAATCTCAGGCTGCAGCTGCTGACAGAGTGGGGAGAAGAGAGAAATCATCAACATTGACTTGGGTTAGAGTGGTCTGCGAGCTCTCAGGAGTGTGGCCAGAAGCCCACCTCTTCTTCATGCTTTCAATGTATTTCTTAGGTACACACCTGTAGTCCCAGTACTTGAGAGTCTGAGACAGGAAGATCACAGGTCTTGGCCAGCCTCAGCAATGTAGTGACACTCTCAGCAACCTCGGGAGACCTTGTAAAACCCCAAACAAGAAGGGAGGGGGTGTAGCTCAGAGGTAGGATGCCCCTGGGCTCAGTCCTCACTACCACAAAATAAATTAACAAATAAATAAATAATTTTTTTTGGAAAATGACTTGCTCTATGCCTGTCTTTAAACTGGGCATGACTTTTCAAAATAAATTGATTCAATCAGGTATCACATGTATATTGACAGGCGGGTGTGGTGGCACACGCTTGTAATCACAGTACCTGGGAGGCTGAGACAGGAGGATTGCAGGTTTGTGGCTAGCCTCAGCTACTTAGTGAGGCCCCCCACAACTTAGTGAGACCCCGTTTCAAAATGAAAAATTAAAAATAAGACTGAGGGTGTAGATCAGAGGTAGAAGTGCCCTGGGTTTAATCTCCAGTGCTTTAAAAAAAAGTATATTGATTTGTCACTTTATATTGCAACCACATAGTGCACTTTAATACAGTTTGTCTAAAAATGACAAATGGATAAATACCTCTGACTGCAACAGGTCAGGTATTACTAGAAGAGGTTGAAAAGTGGTAACATATTTCAATTGATGCATAGGTAATTTGGATTATAACTGACCCATTGTGATCCAAATAGTCATACTCTGAAGTGGATTCTACTTCTAAATTCACATAACTTATAGCTTTATAAAAACTTATCTTAATTCTTAAGAATTCTGAGTCTGCTTCTAAGGGGGAGTTCTCTACATTCTGCCCTTTATATATCAACACTAAAATTTTGTTAAATAGTCTCTGTTTTAAGTATTGAGACCTTTAAAATTTTGTACAATGTTTTCCTGATTACAAAAGCAGCATGCCATTTAGAAAATTTGGAAAATATCAAAAGCCTAAAGAAAACAATTTCTTTAATTTAAAAAAAAACTCAAATATAAATATATTAAGGCATATAACCTGATGATTTGATATATGTATGTGTATGTATATATATATATATATATATGTTAGTGATTACTGTAATTGAATTAATTACCACTCATGCTATACATTAGATCCCTGAACTTGTTTATATTTTAACTGAATGTCTGGACTCTGACTAATATTTCCCCATTTTTGGCAACTACCAGTCTATTCTCTGCTTCTGAGTTTTTTGGATTCCACCACAAAGTGAGATCACATATTATTTGCCCTTGTATGTCTGGCTTATTTCACTTAGCATAATATCCTCCAGATTCATCCATGTTGCTGCAGGTCTTAGGGTTTCATTGTAAACAAACAAACAAACAAACAAATACCTCATGAAAAAATGAACAATAGATCCAAATAAACATTTCCCAAAGAAGACGTGATACCATCCAAATAGGTATATAAGAAAACGGTCAACATCAGGAGTCACTGGGAAAGTGCTTTCAAAACCACGGTGAGAAGGCATCTCATGCCTTCTAAGATGGCTAATTACAAAATTTCCAAGACCTAATAAATCTTTGTAAGGGTGTGGAAAAAAGAACCCACATATATATATTGTTGGTAAGAATTTAAATTGGTATAACCATTATGAGAAAGAATATGGCGGTGCCTTAACAAATTAAAAAAGGAGTGACCATAAAGCCCAGCAAGCACTTGGCTGGTTATACATCTAAAGGAAATAAAGTCTGCATCTTGAATAGATATCTGAACCTCGTGTTCATGCAGCATCATTCACAATGGTCAATATACGGAAACAACTTAAATGTCTATTAAGTGATAAATGAATAAAGGACACATGAGATTACATATACTATTATCATATGTTAATTATTATATAGCACTAATTAATATATTATTATACCATTAATATGTATTATAAATAATACCTACATTTATTATTCTGCTATATAAGAGAAAGAAAATCCTGTCATTTCTGATGACATGGATGAAACTGACCCATATTATGCTAAATGAAATAAGCCAGGCAGAGAAAGAAAAATGCTTTATGATTGATCTTACTTATGTGTGGAGTCTAAGTTAAATTGAAAAAATTAACAATATCTTGCAGTGACGCTTATAAAAAAGTGAGTGGGTCTAGACTTTGAGTTCTTATCATGAAAACCTTTTCTTTTCTTTTCTTTTCTTTTTTTTCATGGTATTGGGGATGGAACCCTTCTACTTCCGGGGTACACTCCCAGATCTATTTTATATTTTATTTGGAAACAGGGTCTCTTAAGCCAACAAGGCTGGCTTCAAACCTGTGCGATCCTCCTGTCTCAGTCCCCCAAGCATGGGGATTACAAGCATGGGCCACCACGCCCGGCTTATAAAAACATTTTCAACTAAATAATGGCTTAGGAAGGAAGAAATAATCTGAGATCTGAGGAAAATCAGGGGAAGAATCTGTGGAGAAGGAAGATTTTCAGGTTGTGGTTGCATTCTATGCATCTTGGGAATCACGGTAGGCAGGAGCTTTGATGTCAAGAGGGAGGGAGGCTGTTCTGTCCTCTCATAGCCTATCTTCAGCCTGTGGGGAGAGCTGAGCAAACCTGCTGTCCCAAGGAGAGAGGATAATTAAGAGCACTGATCCATTTTACATCAATCCCACTCCTGCCAGCTCCAAGGAGACTGGTGGGTGCTCTGTGGGCGGAGGGCCAGCAGGACAGAGCCGGAAGAGGAACTGGTCTCTGGCATCTCTTGGAATGCCACAGAGGTGGCGTTTTTTCTAGTAGCAGTTCATCGTTCTTAGTTACTGACTCATTAGATTCTCACCACAGTTCCAAGACGTAATTAAAACTGCCGTCATTGTCGTCATGGTGCGATGAAAGAAGGCAGGACTCTGTCCGAGGCCAGTCAGATTCATGTGAGAGACCAAGGTGGGAGCCGCAGATTCCACACCCCTGTCAACTTCCAGATAGTTTGAGTTAGAGTCACATCATTTTTCTGAGTTTTTTTTTTTTTAGTAGAAAATATTTTTAAACTCTTTAAAAATAGTTACTCTATTTAAAATCATTTTAAACATTTTTTAAAATTTTACCAGTAAACATTAAAGGTACATACTCTTGTGTATTGAGTGTACTTAATATATTAGACATAGAAAGCAATCTTCATTAATATGCTATTTTGAAAGGTATTGTGTGTGTGTGTGTGTGTGTGTGTGTGTGTGTGTGTGTATGTGTGTATGTGTGTTTAGTAATAGGAATTGAACCTAGCGGGCATTCTACCTCTGAGCTATGCCCTCATCCCTATTTTATTTTTTATTTGTAAACAGGGTCTCACTAAGTTGCTGACAGTCTCATTAAATTGCTGTGGGTGACTTTGAACCTGCATCTGCCTGTCTCATCTTCTCAAGTACTGATATTACAAGTGAGAGCCACTAAACCAGTCAATAGTGGTTTTTTTTCCTACAAAATATTTTGTGCTTGTGATCAGGAACTTATTGGAATGAAGTGGTATCTGTGTTGAATGCATGCTCTTAGGTGTGTGTGTGGGGGGGGCAATACTGAGGACTGAATTCAGGGATTCTACCTCTGAAATACAACTCCATCCCTTTTTATTTTGAAATAAATTCTCACTAGGACATCATGGACTGGTTTTGAACCTGTGATTCTCCTGTCTTAGCATCCCAAATACTAGGATTACAGGCATGTGCCACCATGCTGGGCACAGATCTTTATATCCTTGTTCTTCTTAAGTTGTGGAACCCAGGTTAATCAAGAAACTAAAAAAAAACCTATGTGGAATTAAAAGTATTAAAGAGACTCTGAGGGAAAATTTTCTTTTTCCCTTAGCCCATCCTCACTGGATTCTTGATATGCTCTTAATTGTTATTCTATCACATTTAATGACCCTTTCTTTCATTTTTCAACCTTCCTTTCCTGGCTTTAGTTGTATTCCTAATTTCTATGATAATTTGTTTCTTCTAGGTAAAACCGATAACCAATATATCTTCTTCATCATCGGAGGGACAGCTTTATTATTTGTTATCCTAATTATCGCCACCATTGTCATTTCTTGTAACAGGTGAGTAGGATGTCTTTCCCGAATCTTGTTTACCATGAGTAATCTTGATGTTGGAGGTTCTCTATTAATAACACAACCATTTGTCAAGCCATCTCAGCACTCACATATATTTCTCTGAGTACTGTTCTTATACAAAGAAAAGTAGAGGTGGTAAAATTAGAGGCGAAAGCCAAGATCGTTCATTAAGGAGCTAGTAGGAGTTGACAGCCTGTCCCTTTAGATTTTGCCTGACACTTCTCTGCTGCCTCCCACTCTCTTTCCTTCTCCAAAGAGAGAGCTGCCAGTAAGGGGGTGGTGTGTGTGCCCGCACACGTGGGTGCATGTGAGACCAAGGGAGGGGGAGAGAGAGGGTAATTTCTTAATTTACACATTCATCATCTTTATAAACAAGACCGAACAAAGCTCTCATTCCAGTAAGCTAGCAATATGATTTAAAGTGGTTGTATATTTTTCTGAAACAAACAATCTAGGTGTTCAGATTAAATATTATTGAGACAAAAGAAGTTGGAGCAGGTAGCTTAGAGAGAGTGGACAGTCATTTAGGCTCTACTAAAGCCTCCTACCGTTACTGTTTTGCTGTACAGATTAGGGGAGGGTTCTAGGATTCTCTTGGTTGACCCTGTCTTTCCCTTCTATCTCTTCCTTGTTCGTGAACCCAGAGTATCATGAACCAATATTTATGGTACTTCTTAGCTTTAATCATACTGGATTGGAATCACTTCCCACACTGTGTTCCAACTATATTGGTATCTCTATTTTACATGTCTAGGATAGTATATTTAATATTTGTTTGTTGGGCAAACAAATATAAAATGAATATATTCACCTCCACATTTCTCACAAAGATACTATTAATACACACACACAAAGACACACACACACACACACACACACATACACACACACACGTTAGTAAGATTTCTGACTGCAGTCTGCATCTCCTCTCTATGTCCTTGGCTTCTGTCTTCCAGGTTCAACTGATTTTAGTTATTTCCTATCCTGTCCTCTTGCTCTCTGATATATCTTCTCTTTCTTGATCTTCTCTGGTTCCTTTTTGGGGAGTTGGAGTGGCAATGTCATCCACCTGTGTAACACTTGTTATTACCTTCCTGCCACAGTGTGAATAATCTTGAAAATTACCAGGTCATGTTAGGTGGCCTAGTTCCTGGCTCCAGCCCACTTCTCATTCATTCATGTTGACAAATTTCATTGAAATTTTTTAAAAAATACTCAACTCTTTTGGTATGCTACCAAAAATTCAGTCTTCAATATTTGGTTTTAATCCTGTGCATTGTAACACACAGGACAGCTGTTCCCTCCGTGAGGTCTGTCCTGTGTCTCTGTCCCTGGGAACAGACATGCCGTCACTATCTGGAATCATTTCCTTTCTCCTTACCTGCAAGTCCTCGCAACCTGCATTGTATTTTAATTGTTCTCACACTCATTGCCCCCTCTATGCTAGGCATAATGGCAGGGATTGTGTTTTGTCCCTCTTTTAGTGTTAGTATTTAGCACTAATCTGTCCAAATAAGCTTATGCTTCATACACTCCTGTCTAATTAAATTCAAACTCGGCACAGTCGCATTGCCTTTCTCTCCATCACTGGCCACCCTAAGTCTTTCTCTGGACAAAAATTAGCAAATTGAGGTAAGGACCCCCGAGTGTTTGTGTCATAGAGGATCTCTCTCCTGCTTCCTCTTGGCTGATAAAAGATGCAGAGGGGGCAGAGATGGCACAAGGAGCACATGAGACAGATGGCACAACCGAGAAAATGAGTGACAGAGGGGACCTCTGGAGGGTCACAGATGTTGGACACGATGGACTTTGCTTCATGAAAATGCATCACTTTTACATGCACACCTAAAATGAACTGCAGAGCATATTGTCCCACTTGGTTAAACGTGATAGAAAGATGAGTGAGTTGAATGCATAATCAAGGATGGATGCCACAAAGGAAAAGGACCCGCGTGCTTTCCACCTCGCCGAGGCTTGGTCTGTAGTTGCTACTTTGCATGGGGATATTCTGAAAAATACCCAAGGGCTGTAACAATGACCCTGTGGACTGAGTCTGACCAACCCTTTGAAATAATCTTTCGGCTTCAGATGTGCTGACTTGGATAGAAGCCAAAATACAATCTGACTTCACTCCTGGTGCCTCATCACCTGCAACACAGGCAGGGGAAGCAGTTCCTCTGTTGCCGGTTGGTGTTGTTTTCCTGAAATATCGTTAACAGTAGCACTAGTGAGGGAACATGGCCAAGGAGGACATAGCCCTGGTGAGCAAGAAAAGAACCCAAACCTGCTTTATAGATGGACACCTGGGCTCATAGGAAGATACTGAGTATTCAGTGAGAAAAGTTTAAGACACTTATTTGTACATTTGTAATCAGTATTTATGCTCACAGCCAATATGACATCTTGGTTTACTTGGGACTATCTTGGCTTTAGTATTTCATTCCAGGGATTACTTTACCTCCAGGCAAATGGGAATAGCTGGTCAACCCAGGAGAATTCCTGAGAAGTTTACTATCTGTTTTGCAGATGAGAAAGACTGGTCTTTAGGGATGTAAATTACTCAGGTAGTAAATGGCAGAGTAATTTCCCAAGTTAACCACTGGATCCCACTCTGAGCCCCAGTTCTCTTTTATTTATCTTGTTGTATACTCTAAGCTTATTTAAATGTATGTCCACATGCACATATACACAAATGAACATACACACACATATACACACACATATACACACACATACACAAATGAACATACACACACATACACACACACTTACACACAGACTCATTTAGAAAAGTTGACTTTGTATTGCGAGATAGCTTTGGGAATCACAACTTAATGAAATATCAAAGGCCATAGATCTGTGCCTGGGCTTCCTGATCTGTAAACACAGGACAATAACAGCAGCCACATCATAAATGCCTTTGAGGAGTAAATGACTTAATTTATATAAAACTCTTAGAAATGTCCTTGGCACACAGTAAATTTTCACACAAAATAAACTAAAGAATAATTAAAGTAAGTTAACAAATTACTGGTTTAAGTAATGATAAATAAATAAATGTACATAGAATAAGCTAAAAGATGTTTATGTGGTAGGAGAATTTCCAGAAGTCTAGAGGAGAACATTAGAATAAATATCAATCATTGAACAACCGTTCCTTGAAGTGGGACTATCTTGTTTTCAAGATTTCTATAAAAAATTGCAACTTTATCTTAACAAAACAAAACAAATCTCTCTAGTTTTGCATCTAATCCATCTTTTCTGCTATTCAAAAATAATCTTTTTTTTTTATTAACGTAAGAGAGATAGCCATTATTTCCCCAGAATAATTCTTTGGATGTTTGAATCCTTCCTTCCCTACCTGCCCCCCCTTTTTGCAACTATAATAGCCTATTTTTCTTCTTTTATTTTTGCTCTTCTAAGATATATTCAGAAGGTAGTTTTTAGAAATGTTATTGGAACTCTAAAGAATTTTCAAGCAGTGGTCCACTGGCCACAGCCAAATGATTGTAGAAGTAGAATTCCCAGAGTCAGGAGGGATGCTGTGGGTTTCAATCCTGACACCACCACTAAGAGCCATGTGCAAGTCTCTCTTCCTCTCCACACCCTGGTTTCCTCATCTGTTAGATAGAGAGCTCTGATAAAATGTAAATAAAATAATCCATATAGGTAATTTAAAATAGTACCTAGCAGAGTTTTGTAAAATTTACTTCTATTGTCATCATCCAAGAAGTCATACTGCTGGCACTTAAACACAGCGTATATGTGTTTGTGTCCATGTGAAATATCTCTGAGTCCAAGATTATTTGAAGGCAGCTGTAAAGCTATAGCTAGTTCTGTAATAACCCATCATGAACCAGACTTCAGTAAAATCACTGAGATTAAGTACTACTGTGCATTATTTTGATAGCCATATGACTTTCCTTGCCATCTGTGAGTGCACTGGCGGAGTTCTGGGAAACAGGACCAGTTTATGTGAGCAGCATGGTGCCCAGGTGTGCTTGCAGCAATGGTGGGCACCAGGGCTGTAGAAGTGCACTTGGGGGTACAATGAGGTACAGAGTAGCTGGAATGATTCCAGTGCGGGAGTGCAGTATCTTAATATTCTCTATTGAATATGTATTTTAAAAGGAGAAGAAGAAGGAGAAGAATGCAGAGAAGCATCCCATTTAAAGAGTCTTGGGATACAAAGAATAAGGTGAGTTTGCTCAGAACTGTCTCTTTCTTTTTCCTTTTGTGACTCATATGTATCTTATAGTCTATTGTGTAGATAGGCATCCCATTTTTTTATTTTCCCTTTCAATTTTCTGGCAGTGCAGTTACTGGTAATTCAGGTACCAGCTATTTGAGGCAAGTTATTCTCTGTACTATTCTTCTCTTATTATCACCCTTTGCCACTAAGTTTTTCTATCAATATAAATAAAGGAGCAACGGCATTGATATAACATCCATGAACCATGTGCATTACAAAATCCATATTAGTTTCCTAGGGATACTGTAAAAATTATACAAACTGGGTAGCTTACAACATTTAAACCGGGTAGTTTAAAAACTTTATTTAAAATATAATGTGTTTGTTTTAAATAAATTTAAAACATGCACTTGTTTATTTTAAGTAAAATTAAAAATTTACTATCTTGTGGTTCTGGAGGATTGAAGCCCAAGAAGAGGTGTGGGAAGGGCAGCTCCTCTTGGGGTGAGATCCATTCTCTGCTCTCCTCCCAGTAGCTTCTGGTAGTTGTTTGCAATCCTTGGCAGTCCTGACTTCTAGATGTATCTTCTAGCGTCTGCCTCTCATCACATGGCATCTTCCTTGTGCATATCTATGTCTTCTTCCTCCAGTCCTTTTGGACTAAGTGCCAGCTTCCCTAGTAGTACAACCCAATATTAACTTCACTTATTACACCTGCAAGGATATTGGCTCGAACTAAGGCCATATAATAAGGTTCAGGGAAGGACATGAATTTGGGGAGAGGGCGTTGTTTAACCCAGTGCAGGGCATAATATTATCTTTCTGTCATAAAGTTATTGTGAATATTAAATTAAGTTAAATTACACAAAGGACTCAGAGAAGCATAGCATGTACATAAATAAGATATAATGCATGATATCACCACAATTACCTTTGAATTCATTTATTAACTAATGAGCATTTAACTTAGATTATAAAACTAAAGAACGTTCTTATAGGTTGTGACAGGAGTCTGATGAACTATAGAATTTTCCTCCTCTTTCTACTTTGCTCATTCCCCAAACACTCTAGTTAAAATAGTAGAAACTTCCTCCTAAGTTTGCAGATGAGAGGGATGATTATTTCATGTTGATCGACTTCACTATAAATCAGATCTCTCTCTCTTTAGCACATATTATCCCATTTGTCAAACCTCACAGTGAAATATTGCTCTAGACTGAATGCTGGCTCCCCACCCCCAGTTCACATGTTGAAATCCTACTCGCCCATCAGAAGGTATTAGGAGGTGGGGCCTCCAGGAAGTCAGTAGTGAAGGGAATTGTTGACTTTATAAGAAGAGATGCAAGCTTGCTACTTCTTTTGCTTTCTGCACTAAAAGACTAGACACAGAGAGAAGATGACCTTCTGCAATTCAAGAATCAAATCTTCACCAGACAATTGACCTTGGACTTCAGACATCTAGAATTGTGAGAAATAAATGCTTATTGTTTAAGCCACTTAGTCTATGCTGCTCTATTACAGCAGTCTGAATGGAATCAAGACAAACATTTTCTCCAGTGTGATCCAGAATGACATATATTTCTTTTCACTTGAGTTATTTGCACTTGGATTCTACATGGCTAGGAAGTCAAGTACTATAAAGTGCTAAAAGACAGTGTGGTCACACAGTGGAGTTATACTCATCTGTAGAGAAGAACAAAATGATGCCATTTGTAGGAAAATGGATGGAACTGGAGAACATTGTGCCACATGAGCTCAGTCCGTCTCAGAGTCAGCACTGTGTTTTCTCTCATATGTGGAGGCAGGAGACAAAATAGAAAATGAAGTGGACTGCAGATAAATGAGAGAAACCTATGGTATAGAAGAGCTGGATTGGGGGAGAAGGAAGTTGGGGAAGAGAAGAATTGAGGAAAGAAATAGTTCGAGTAATGTCATGTCCATATATGAAGGCATCATTTCCCATCACACCAACATGTACAGGGAAGAAAGAGGGGGGAACAGGGTGGGATCCAGAGAGAAAGACCCTGAGTGAGGTATTTACATATGTAAATATACCCTGAGTGGTATATTTACATATGTAAATATATCACTTTGAATCTCATTGAGATGTGTGATTACAGTGTACCAATAAAATTATAAAAAACTAAATGTATAAAGCAAAGTTCTGACAACCTAATATAGGTGCTTCAGACTCCTTAATAATCTATCGGTTGAACTTTTTCTATTAGTAAGCACTTACGTTTTTCAAAGCATTTTTTTTCCTGGCCAACTCATGACTTGCCTCTTGGCATCAATTGCAGAATCAAATGGCCTCGCCTCCATCTCTGCCACCTAATGCACAATGAAATGGTGCTCCATTATGCCCAGTGGCAGGAAGGGACACTTTAATAGCACTGAGGATCAAACCCAGGGCCTTATGCAACTCAGACAAGTTGTCTACCACTGAGCTATATTTCGGTCCTCCATGCCCAGTTGTATTTTTTTTTTTCATGTTTACCTGTTTGTCACTAAAGCCAACCCAAAGGCAAATTTATTGTGATGACCTGCGTGTGGTGGTGCACACTTGTAATCCTGAGTAGGGAACCTTCCCTTCCTGGGAAGCTGAAACAGGAGGACTGCAGGTTTGCAATAAGCCTTAGCAGCTCCGTGAGGCCCTCTGCAACTTAGTGAAAACTGGGGGTGTACTTCAGACGTAGAATGCCTCTGGGTTCCATCTCCAGTGCTACCCAAACAATATTGTCATGAATTTAGAGTGAGTAAAGATATTTGTAGCTGTCTACATTAGGTATTTGATTCTCCAGGCTTTTTAAGAATAATGATATATTGAAGGATGATTTGAAACTTAGAGAGTAAGAGGGAATGTGAAGCACAGATGCTACACCTACCTTTTTGAATCTTTTGTGTGTGTCTGTGTAGTTTTTCAGATGGGTTATGTAGGTAAGAAGGCAGTTTAATTTTCCTTTTGCTTTCTTCTTGCAAACATCAAATCACTCTTCCTTTCTAACAACTAACCACCAGAAGATAGCGCTCACTCTTTCCAACTTCTCTCTTTTTCTCTTCCTCTGTTTCTGTGTTTTTCCCATCTGCATATTTTCTGTCACATGCCCATAAAATTGATCAAAATAATATGATCAAGGTGGAGAGAATTAATGATTATATACCAATTTAAAGGAGAATATCTGTATTTTTTTGCCAGTTTCTTTCAATGTGTTCAGTCACTTATTTTTAAAGCTAGGATACTGTGGACTCTGAAAATATTTATTAAGATAGTCATTCAGTGAACACTAATGGACATCCATGGTGGGAAATACTACATTAGACTTTCCATATAAAAATGAAAGTAATTATTTTTATCAAAATAGCCTATCATGGGTAGAGGGCATACTACTTATAAATAGGTCATAGCTCAATACAATAGCTAATGATAGCGATTAGGTTTATGTCGCATCTCATTCAGAGACTTGTAAATGAAGACTGTGATTCCCAACAAAAGTTCTATATTATAAAGGGAATATTTTCTGAAATTACCTGTAGTAGAAATATGACCTCTGTCATGGTTGAAATAGGAGTTATATTGAATGTCTTTACTGAGTGCTGAAATACACTGAATTATGGATTCCTTTTGCTGTTTGTCTTTCTAGGTAGTCAAGGACAACAGAAGTCCTATCTCTGCCAACTATACCTTGGATGAAACAAGAGAGGATATTTATGTCAACTACCCAACCTTCTCTCGCAGACCAAAACCCAGAACCTAAACTTTCTTCTTCATCCGAGATAATTAATGATAACCATTAAGGCCATGCATCTTTATACGGTTTCTCCCCCAAACCCATTGACTGCTTTGATTCTGGCTGATTTAATGCATTTCATTTGATAGAACTTTTTTTTTTTTTAACAGAAATGCTTCAGAGAACCTGACTTGAACTAGGTTCTGTGTTAAATAAAACTTCCTGATTATGTATCCAGAATCTGAGGGAGATCAAGGTCCAGGAAAAGACCACTCCCCAGGGCTTTAATGCCGGCCTAGAACTGAGGTGGGCATCGCTGGTTTGGGATACTCTGCCACTGTGCTTACGTGTTACCCAGGTGAAGCCTAATACTTTCCTCTTGTGCTTCTAGGTAGCGCCATAACTCTTGGACTTTGGCTTCCTCTATTCCATTTGGTAGAGAACTTGGTTCTCTAACACAGCAAACAAATTTGGTTATTTGCTTATCATCATAAAGCATCAGGGCCAGAAAGAGTGAGGTGGCTTAAGTCACCTGTAGATCTAGGGGTGGGACACCTCAGGGTAGAATTAAAAGAAGGAAATGGTCTCAAAAGCTGGGCTGATCACTACCAAATACTGACTGCAAAAAATTTTTCAAACATCTCTTGTTAACCAAATATAAAGTGAGTCCAGATTAGTTCTCCCTCTTTGGTCCTCTAAAATCTGCTTCATCAACATATTATACAGAATATCTGGAAATAAAATAAATGACTAGGTTACGAGGAAGGTAAATATGTCAGGACCATTTCTATTTTTTAACCTCATATAACTTCATTCATGTGTGAAGAATTCTCTCCACCCTCCCAGGCCTATGTTTAGGATTAAATGTGGTAGGTAGTCCAGTCATAAATAACTTACTTTTTTACATTGAGCTTTTCTTTTTTTCTAGTTATGTTAAAATTTTTATTTTAAAATGATTTGAACCTATCACATAATTTCTAAATTACTTTATACATAATTCTAGCAAATTTCATGTCAGGGAACTATCATGTGCTTTTTTTTAAATTGGTGCATTGTAATCATACATCACATTGGAATACATGACTTGAGAGAATATACACGCACACATCATCCAATTAGCCCTCATTCAATCCCCATCCCATTCCTTCCCCCTCCCTCGATCCCATGCTTGATTAGAGAGGTTTCATCCTTCCCCATCCCATACCCATTGATTGGTCACCTTAATTGCTTCACTATAGGGCCCTTTCTATAACTCAATCTCCTCCTGTTACCCCTTTCCTCCTAGTTATTGCTAATTAGTGGAAACATCTGGTTTTTATTTTCTGAGCTATTTCTCTGTGCATGCCGCATTGCAAGTTCCGATCCCACTCTTGATGGCCCCAGTAGTGGCCTGGCCACCCGGAGGACTCTGATTCAAACCTCGCTGGCTCCAGCACCGGCATTGCCTCATGGGAGGCCCCGATTCTGGCCTTGCTGGCCCCTGCACCGGCCTAACCCCTTGGCTGGCTCTGATCCCGGCCTCGGAGGTCCCAGCACCAGCCTTGCCTCATGGCATGCTCCGATCCCGGCCTCGCTGGCCCCAGCTCCAGCCTAACCCCTTGGCAGGCTCCGATCCCGGCTTTGGAGGTCCTAGCACTGGCCTTGCCTCATGGCAGGCTCCAATCCTGGCATCGCTGGCCCCGGCACCGGCCTAACCCCTCAGCAGGCTCCACTCCAGGCCTCGGAGGCCCCATCACCGGCCCTGACTCACGGCAGGCTTCATTTCCAGCTTTGCTGTCCCTATCACCAGCCTCACCCCTTGGCAGGCTCCGATCTGAGCACCCTCTTCACCCAGCAGATTGTTTCACATTCCCGAGGGTGCGTGGTGGTAGCATTCTGCCTCTGGGGTTATTTCTTCAAAAGTTCCAGGTATAATGCATCAGATCTCTGCCTCCCCTGAGTACTGGCTGCTGCCATTGTCACTGCCTCCACCATTTCAAATCTTTCCCAAGCTCTTTTTTCACTCTGCATGTTGTCCCATGTTCCTAAGCATGCGCGACAGTAGCATTCGACGTTTGGGATAATTTCTCCAGAAGATAAGGTTGGTAGGATCAGATTTCTGCCTCTCCTGAATACAAGTCTCCACCGCCATTGAGGCAACAGCTTCCAACACCGCCTTCCTCATAGGTCTCCGCTAAACTCTCTTCTTACAGGTGATGTCCAGGATTCTTAAGGATGTAGAGAAGAAGCAGTCTTCCTTCATGGGGAATTTTTCCAAAAGTTCCAGTTCAGTTGGATAAGTTGTGTCTGCATCTCCAGTATCCTGGCAGCTGCTGCAGCCATCTTGACCCCTCTCCGATATTTTTCTTTTCTTTTTCTTTTTTTTAAGGGAAGACAGTATGTGTGGTTTGAGGAGGTTGTGGGATCAGGCACTTGGTAGTACTACGGCCAAGGCTCTGGTTCTTCTGGGGGTCCGGCATGCTCCGCGCAACCCCTCCCAGAGCCGGGCTCTGGTTCTTCCAGGGGTCCGGTGTGCCTTGCACTACCCCCGCCTGGGGCCCAGGGCCTTGCGACCCGAGCCCCATTTCTCCAGGGGTCTGGTGTGCCCTGTATGACCCTTGCCCAGGGCCCAGTGCCTTGCAATTTGGGCCCTGGTTTTTCTGGGGGTCCGGTGTGCCCAGCGCCACCCTGCCCAGGGCCCAGGGTCCTGCAACCCTGGCCCCAGTTCTTCTCTTTTTTTCTATTTTTGAGAATTACATTTAATGTAGAAATATTTTTAAAACAGGAACCTAGGTATTAAGTTATTTTTAAAAAGTAAGTTTAGAGCCAGGCATGGTGGTGCATGCTTGTAACCCCAGCATTTGGGAGACTGAGACAGGAGGTTTGCGGTTTGTGGCCATCCTCAGTTACTTAGTGAAGCCCTTTGAAACTCAATGAGACCCTGTCTCAAAATAAAGAATAAAAAGTAAGGCTGGGGGTATCAATCAAAGGTAGAATATCCCTGGTTTCCATTCCCAGTACTGAAAAATAAGTAATTTTAGTTAGTTGTAGCAGGGCACACATGTAATCCCAATACTTGGGAGCCTGAGAAAGGTGGGTCATGGGTTTGAGGCCAGCTTTAGCAACTTATCAGGTCCCTATTTCAAAATAAAAAAAAATAAAATAGGACTGGGAGAGGTAGCTCAGAGGTAAAACTCCCCTGGGTTCAATCTCCAGTACCACAGAAAGAAAAATCACACAAAAATTGAATACACAAAAAGAGAATGATGCTGGAAGTTTGGTGTAGAGTCATAGGGTAGAAATGTGAGAGGGGGACAGTGGGAAAGGAATTCACGAATAGGGTGATTTGAAGGTAAACCTGCTTCACAGTTTGACAAAGAGAACCCACCATACATCATGGCAGCTGGAACAACTAGAGACTAGGCCTGATACTCGTCTAAATTCTAGATACAGGTAAATAATGAAAAGTATTTGTGAACTAAATAAAGCTGACCTGATCACCTTGAAGCCACAATGGTCATTATCAAGTAGAGTAATTTTTTATATCTAAAAGATGTATTACTGCTCTCTGAACATCTCTCAAGAGTGCCAGTGTTAAAAGATTCATCACACAAAGCTTCATTTAAGTATGGGAGTTGTAGACTTTGTGATAATCTTAGGTAAAACAAATTCAGATTCTCATCTTGTTCACACATATACTAAATTATGAGTTAGGGTAGACATTTTATGATTTTTGTCTTCAAATATTATGCATAACAAATAGTTCAATTATTCTGTGAAATTCAGAAAGGAAAAAATAAAGATGACATTTTTGTATTTGTACTTATATGTGTATAAGGGTTAACTGCTATTTTTTGTTATAGTTGATTTAAGAAATCTTTACATCTGGATTTGTGAAATGTTTATACACATATTAGCATAACTGAGTTGAGAGAAGTTTACAAGAAAACAATCTATCATAAAATCTATCAAAGATTCCATGGCTGAATCTATAAGTTTGTGTGGTGAAGCAACTTAGTATCATTTAAAAAGTAATGTTTATTTTCCTTAAAGTGTTTGAGACAAACAAAATATTACTTTCCAGATGCTTCTGATAAACCAAATTCTCATTGATTAATTTCGATGAGAAGTAAACTATTATACAATTGTAATGCGGGAAATGTAACTACCACCTTAATAGAAAGTAGTCTGAGAAAACTGGAAATGGATTTACCAATATGATCCAGCCATACCACTCCTAGGTATCTTTCCAAAGAGACTGAAACTAGAACATTATAGAGATACATGCATATCCATGTTTACTGCAGCACAATTCACAGTAACCAAATTATGGAACCAATCTAGATGTCTGTCAACAGATGAATGTATTACAAAATTATGAGATATATATACAATGGAATTCTACTCAGCAAGAATATAATTTCCCTTGTATCTTTTGTGCCTACTGTCTTGGTTGTTACTTGGAGAGCAGATCAAAGCAGTTCACATAATGACCTAGTTCAGAATAATGACATAGTTCAGAATTCAAGTAAATTATGTTTTAAATTTTTTCAAGGTGCTGCTTTAGAAGCAAGATGTATTCTAAAGATTTTTAAGACACATGTAATTTATATTGATGTATAATACATTAAATAGGAATTTATGCTTTCTTTAAATGTAATGATTTTTCATGTTTACATTAAAGTAATCAACAAAAGAAAATCACTGTGTGATAATATGGTATATATATTGCTAAATGCCATTATAGAGAACAAAGGTTATTGGAGAAAACACAATTTCATTAACTTACAATGATTATGTATTGACTATATTATTATCATAAAGACCCTCAAACTTTAAAGCCTTTTTATATATGGTGAGAGAACAGAATACAAACCCTTCCCTCCCTCTTTTTCTTCTTTGCTTTTTCTTTCTCTTTCTTTTCCTACCCTTTCTTTCCTCCCTCTTTTTCTCTCTTTCTTCCTCCCTACTGTAATTAGACACCACTATAATGAATACTTTTTAATATAATGTACTAAGATTAGAATTGTTTGTATAAAATTTTAGTAAGATTGAATAGAATAAAGATGTTTATAAGTGAAGATGCTAGATCATTAATACAAAGATAATTTTTCTACAACAGGGGTATAAAAACATGAAGTTATATAAGTTTGGAATATGATAGTTTTATTATTATCACCAGTGTAGTTATTAAAATGTAATGCATAGTCAGGCTGGCACATGCCTGTAATCTGAGTACTTGGGAGGCTGAGACAGAAGGTTTGCAGATTCAAGGATAGCCTCATAAACTTAGTAAGGCCTTCCACAACTTAATGAGGCCTTGTTTCAAAATAAAAGTAAGATAGGAATGGATATGTAGCTCAACGGTTGAATGACCCTGGAGTAATACCAAGAATGCTCCCTCTTCCCTACACACACAAAATGTAATGACTAGAAAGTACTGACCTTCACACTCAAGTCTTTGCATCAGTTAACACATCTTCATAGGAACTATTTTAGCCAAGTTTCTGGGCTCTTATACATTTATCTGAAAAATGAATCAAGTGGTTTTTTTGTTTTGTTTTGCGGGTTTGGGGATGGAACCCAGGGACATTTGACCTCTGAGCTACATCCCCTGCCCTATTTTTTATTCTTTATTTTGAAACAGGGTCTCACTAAGTAGCTGAGGCTGTCCACGAACCACGATTCTCTAGTCTCAGCCTTCTGAATGGTGGGATTACAAGCGTGTGCCACCATGCCCAGCAGTATGTTTTTAAGCTTTATTGCTAGTGATTCAATTGCATTCTAAAATTAACTACAGTGCTTTAGGAGGAAATTTTTATAAATCTTCAGAGTTGGTTTACATATTATAATTTTCCTAGATCCAAAATACTAATTATATTTTAACCTGCTATTAGAAAAAAGTATGATGATACTGCCTAGTGGCCCTGTTTAAGTTATATGGTTGCCCTATCTAGAACACTACTTGCAGTTATTTCAGACTTGATTTGTAGGGCATGTATTTGCCTGGATGTACTTTATTCTGTTGTTTTATTTTTATTTATTTATTGCTTTTTAAATATATTTTTATTGGTCCATTGTAGTCAAACATCTCAATGGAATACAAGATTTGTGAGGATATACAAGCACACATCACCCAATTAGCCTTTATGCAATCCCCATCCCATTCCCCACCTCCCTCGATCCCATGCTTGATTTAGTGATTGACATTGATATATTTGTTTAAGTATATCATGTGATTTAAAGAGGTTCCATCTTCCCCCCTCTCATCCCCTCTGATACGTGCCCTTAATTGCTCCTCCAAAGGGCCCTTTCTTCAACTAGATTTCCTCCTATTACCCATTTCTTCCTAGTTTTTGCATATTGGAGAAAGCATCTGATTTTTTATTTTCTGTGATATTTCCCTGTGGATACTGCATTTCAGGCTCTGATCCCACTCTTGAAGACCCCGGCACTGGCCTCACCGAATGGCAGGCTCTGATCCTGGCCTCGTTGGCCCCAGCACCGGCCTCACCACACAGCAGGCTCCAATCCCACTCCTCGGAGGCCCCAACACCGGCCTTGCCTCACAACAGGCTCTGATCCTGTCCTCCTAGCCCCAGCACCATCCTCACCGCACAGCAGTCTTCGATCCTGGCCTCATTGGCCCCAGTACCAGCTTCGCCACATGGCAGGCTTTGATCCTGACCTTGCTGGCCCCAGCACCAGCCTCACTGCATGGCAGTCTCCTACCCTGGCCTCGGTGGCCCCAACACCTGCTTTGCCTTATGGCATGCTCCTATCCCAGCCTTGCTGGCCCTGGCACCGGCCTCACCACATGGCAGGCTCCGATTCCAGCCTCGGTGGCCCCAGTATCAGCCTTGCCTTATGGCCGACTCCAATACCAGCCAGGCAGGCCCCAGAACTGGCCTCGCCACAAGGCAGGCTCCAATCCTGGCCTCACTAGTCCTGGCACCAGCCTCGCATCTCAGCAGGCTCTGATCCCAGCCTCTGAGGCCCCAGTACTGGCCTTACCTTACAGCAGGCTCCTATCCTGGTCTTTCAGGCCCTAGTATCGGCCTCGGCACACAGTATGCTCCAATTCCATTCCTTGGAGGCCCCAACACCTGCCTTGCCTCATGGCAGGCTCTGATCCTATCCTCACTGGCCCTGGCACCGGCCTCACAAGTCCTGGCATTGGCCTTGCCACATGGCATGCTCTGATCCAGGCCTTGTAGGCCCTGGTACTGGCCTTGCCACATGGCAGGCTCAGATCCCGACCTTGCTGGCTCTGGAACCAGCCTACGTGCACAGTAGGCTCCAATCCCAGCCTCACTGGCCCATGCACTTGCCTTGCCTTATGGGAGGCTCCTATTCTGGCCTTGCTGGCCCCAGAACTGGCCTCACCACATGGCAGGCTCCGATCCTAGCCTTCCTGGACCCAGCACTGGCCTCACTTCATGGCAATCTCCTATCCTGGCCTTGGAGGCCCCAGCACCCTTCTTGCCTTATGGCAGGCTCCTATCCTGCTATTGCTGGCCCCAGCACTGGCCTCACCACATGACAGGCTCTGATCCCAGCCTCAGAGGACCCAGCACCAGCCTTGCCTTGCAGCAGGCTCCTATCCCAGCCTCGCTGGCCCTGGCACTGGCCCCACCGCATGGTAGGCTCCAATCCAGGCCTCGCTGGCCCCAGCACCGGCCTCACTGCTTGGCAAGCTCAAATCCCAGCCTCTCAGGCCCCGACATTGGCCTTGCCTCACAGCAGGCTCTGATCCTGGCCTCTAAGGCCCAAGCATCAGCCTCGTTGCATGGCAGGCTCTGATCCTGGCCTCACAGGCCCTGGCACCAGCCTTGCTGCCCACCAGGCTCCAATCCTGGCCTCCTTCGACCCTGCACTGGCCTTGCCGTGCAACAGTCTTCTATCCTGGCCTTACTGGCCCCAGCACTGGCCTTGTTGCCCAGAAGACTCCTGTCTTGGCCTCAGATGCCCTGGAACTGGCCTGGCTGTGCAGTAGTCTCTGGTCTCTTGTCACTGTGAGCAGGTCGTCTACAGATATTCCCTTTTTTCTTCCATTTTTTTTTTAAATATGAGAAAGCAGTACATGTCTTTTGCAAAAGCTGGGATCCAGAATACCTGGTGGCAATGAATTTTGTCTCCCCTCCGAAGGCAGAGGCCCAAAGCTTTACTATAGAGAGCAGGCTCTGTTGCTCCATGTGTACCCTGGCCTCTCACACTATGCAGATGAGTGCGGTGGCCATGAGGGCTGATGTCTCCCAGAACACGAAGCATGGCAGCCCAACCCGGCTATGTGGAGCTCCCTCTGATATTCCCCAAACACTTTTACCACTTAGCATGTTGTCCAGAATTCCTGAGCATGTGGGGCAAGAGCAGTCTACTTTTGGGGAGATTTCCTCAAAACTTGAATGTGAATTGGACTGGATCTGTCTGTCTCTCCAAATACTGGTCACTGCCACCACTGCTGCCACCACCACCTCAGTTCTCTCCTGAACACCTTTATCACACAGGATGCTTTCCAGAATTCCTGAGCATGCATGGTCGTAGCAGTCTACCTTTGGGGATATTTCTTTAAAAGATCAAGGTGGATTGGATCAGATCTCTGTCTCTCCCATTTACTGGAGGCTGCTGTTGCTGCTATTACCATATCAGTTCTCTCCCAAACACTTTTCCTACACAGCATGTTCTCCAGAATTTCTGAGCATGTGCAGTGGTAGCAGCCTACCTTTGGGGAGATTTCTTCCAAAGTTCAAGGTGGATTGAATTGGATCTTTGCCTCTCAAAAATACTGTCTGCTGCTGCTGTTGCAGTTCTCTCCCAAACAACTTTCCCACACAGCATATTATCCAGAATTCCCAACTATGTGCAGCAGTAGCAGTCTACCTGTGGGGGAGATTTCTTCAAAAGATCAAGGTGGATTGGATCAGATCTCTGCCTCTCCCAATTACTGACTGCCACCACTGCCACTGCTGCAGCCGCTGCTAACACCATCTCAGTTCTTTCCCACACACTTTACTCATACAGCATGTTGTCCAGAATTCCTGAGCATGCGTGGTAGTAGTAGCCTACCTTTGGGGAAATTTCTTCCAAAGTTCAAGGTGGATTGGATAAGATCTCTGCCTCTCCCAAATACTGGCTGCCACTATCTCGGTTCTCTCCCAAACAACTTTCCCACACAGCATATTGTCCAGAATTCCCGACTATGTGCAGCAGTAGCAGTCTACCTTTGGGGGAGATTTCTTCAAAAGTTCAAGGTGGATTGGATGGGATCTCTGCCTCTCCCAAATACTAGCTACAACTGCCGTCCTCCTGGTTCTCCCCTGAGCACCTTCCTTACATGGTATGATGTCCCAAATATCTAACCATGTGTGGCAGGAGCAGACCCCCTTCACGCAGATTTTTTTTCCAAAAGTTCAAGGTGTATTGGATAGGATTTGTCTGCATCTTGAATACTGGCTACCGCCACTGCCATCTTGGTCCCTCTCCAATTATTTTAATAAAAGAAGACAGTATGTGTTTTTTGAAGAGGTTTTGAGGTCAAGCACTCAGTAGCAATGAATTTTATCTTCCTTCTAAGAGTGGAGGCCCACAGGATCTGCTGTTCGGAGCACATCCAGGCCCCCAGCACAGCACAGAGGAGCGCAGCAGCCAGGTGCTCTAGTTCCTCTGGGAGCACAACTGAGCTTCCTGCCTGGCACTCCGGGGCTCCCTCCAACATGCCTGGTTCCTTTTTCTTACAAGGTATGTTGTTAAGAGTTCCCCAGCATGCTCTGCTAAGGAGTCTTTTCTCTAATCTCTTCTGTGATGTTTTTCCAAAAATCACTTTTCTTGTATAACAGACGCCTCATTGTCATCTTGCTTCTAATTCTGCCATTATCCACTCTCTCTCCTGTATTCAAGATAGGAAGTCATGGCTGGAAATGCCTCCTTAAATTGTCCTAATCAGATATTAAACCAAAATCTGGTGTCCGGGGGTTCTCCAAGGAATGCATGTCCTATTGAGTGGCCGTGGCCGCCACCACCGCTATCTTCTGATTGGATGTCTATTCTGTTGTTTTAAATGAATAAAATATAGTGTCTCATGGTCACTATTTTGATTTGCTATCAAAGAATATTAGGGAAAAATTTCTATAGGAAAAATTAGCATATAGAGTTAAATTCAGAAAAGAATATTTGTGGGCACTTTACAATTTTATTAAATTTTTTTTCTATTTCAAGACAATATTTTCATTCTTGTGCATTTTATAAGTACTTGTAATTCAAAGATTGATAAGAATTTTTGTAAAAACTAGCAGTCCTCTGCCCTTCTCCATTTTCCTTTTATCAATTTTTCAAATTCCCCCTTTTTAATTGATTCTCTTTAATTTTTTAAATCACATGACTATATTACTACTAGACTTTTTTCTTTTTTCTTTTTTTTTCATTTATTTATTTTTATTGGTGCATTATATTCATACAACTTATTGGGGTAAAAAACTTGTGTGTATAGACTTTTTTCAAGTGTATATATTCTTTATTCATTTTGTGTCTTTCTCCCCCCAAATTTGACACACATGTATATTTTTCTCATGTTTCCATTCTTCCGCAATTACTATGTTAAAATTTTGGTCACACCAGTATTTGGGTTTTTAATGTTTTTATGTTTTTTAATGTTTTTATGTTTTTTAATGTTTTTATGTTTTTTAATGTTTTTATGTTTTTTTAATGTTTTATTAAATATCTAGTGTTTTATTAAAATAAGTTTTTTTAGATTATGCTGTCTAATAATTTTCTGTGATTGACAAACACATTTTATTCAATAAGAGAGAGAGAAGGAGAGAGGAAGTAGAGGAGGAGGAGGAGAAAACGAAGGAGGAGGATGAGGGAATATTTATTCAGAGGCAGCTTTGAGAAAGGAACTCAGGAAGCTGGTGAGGATGGTTTCTGTTGCCTTTCCTACTCCATTCTTTCCAACCAACTCATGTCTCCTGTGCAAAGCCATGTAGCCCTCTGTGGCCTGAACTATCTCCTAACATTGCTGCACATGAAAAGGAATTAAAATGAGGAAACAACAAAGATCAAGAGATATTACATGTTGTATTTCATTCTGCATTGAAAAGATTGGTTGTTTCTATCATGATTACCACCAGGAGCATTTCTAAGCATCTCCTCGATGTGTGTAGTTGAAAAGTCTCATTCATTCTTTATTACTTTTCTCAAGTTCATGATTTTGGTTGGACCTTTCCAAAGAAGGACACTTAAACACCAATGAGTAATTTGTCCAGAGTCTATAATCCATTTTGGTTTCTCCAATATTCAGAAGGTTCACACTCTCTTGAAAACTATGAATTACTAGAAGAAAAAATACTCATAACAAATACATCTTGTAAAGTAGTCAGAAGTACTGTTACTATTGGTGAAAAACAGCATTTGTAAATGTATTTCAGACAGTTCTAAATCCAAATGATAAAGGTTGCAGTGTCATGAGATGAGAAATAATAAAAAAGTCATTGATTATGTAACCACATGGTAGTCATAATTGTATGCATATCAGCTTTGATATTTAAACTTGCTTCATTTCAATAATTTTCAGTAACCAAATACTTATTTTATATGATTTTTTGGCTTTTTTTTTGGTGTTACTGAGGTTCCTGGAAATCCTTCTACCTCTGGGCTACACTCCCAGACCTATTTTTATATTTTTATTTGGAAACAGGGTCTCTTAAGCCAGTGAGGCTGGCTTCTAACCTGCGCAATCCTCCTGTCTCCACCTCCCAAGTGTGGGGATTACAAGTGTGTGCCACCACACCTGGCATTTTGGCTATTTTTTTAAAATAAAATTTTATCAGTGCATTATAGTCAAACATCTCAGTGGCATACAAAACTTGTGAGGATATACAAGCACACATCATCCAATTAGCCTTTATCCAATCCCCATCCCATTTCCTTCCCCTCCTTCAATCCCATGCTTGATTTAGTGATTAACTTTGATATATTTCTTCACATACATCATGTGCTTTAAAGAGATTTCATCTTCCCCCCTCCCATCCCCTCTGATAGTTCACCTTAATTGCACCTCCATAGGGCCCTTTCTTCCACTAGATTTCTTCCTATTGCCCTTTTCTTCCTAGTTTTTGCATATTAGGGAAAGCATCTGATTTTTAATATTCTGTAATATTTCTCTGTGTATGCTGCATTGTAAGTTCCAATCCCACTCTTGAAGACCCCAGCACTGGCCTGGCCACCCGGCAGACTCTGATCCTGACCTCACTGGCTCCAGTACCAGCTTTGCCTCATGGCAGGCTCCAATCCCAGCCTCTCTGGCCCTGGCACTGGCCTCACCCCTCCACATGCTCCAATCCTGGCCTTGGAGGCCCCAGAACTGGCCTTGCCTCACGGCAGGCTCTGATCCCAGCCTTGCTGGCCCAGACACTGGCCTTGCCTTAAGGCAGACTCCTATCCAGGCCTCGCTGGCCCGAGCACAGTCCTCACCGCATGGCAGGCTCCTATTCAGGCCTCAGAGGCCCTGGCACTGACCTTGCTGTACATTGGGCTCAAGTCTCTGTCACTATGAGCAGGTTGTCTACAGATGTTTCCTTTTTTCTTCCTTTTTTTTTTTTTTTTTTTTTTTTTTGGTGGTACTAGGGTTCCTGTAAACCCTTCTACCTCTGGGCTACACTCCCAGATCTATTTTTTTATAATTTTATTTGGAAACAGGGTCTCTTAAGCCATTGAGGCTGGCTTTGAACCTGTGTAATCCTCCTGTCTCCTCCTCCCAAGTGCGGGGATTACAAGTGTGCGCCACCGCGTCTGGTGTTCTTCCATTTTTTTTAAATATGAGAAAGCAGTACATGTCTTTTGCAAAAGCTGGGACCCCAAATACCTAGTGGCAATAAATTTTGTCTTCCCTCCAAAGGCAGAGGGCCACAGCTTCACTGCAAAGAGCAGGCTCTACTGCTCCACGTGCACCCTGGTCTCCCACTCTGCACAGAGGAGCACAGTGGCCATGAGGGCAAATATCTCCCAGAATACACAGCATGGTGTCCCATCCTGGCTATGCGGGGCTCCCTCTGGTACCCCCAAACCTTTTTACCACTTAGCATGTTGTCCAGAATTCCTGAGCTTGTGTGGCAGAAGCAGTCTACTTTTGGGGAGATTTCCTCAAAAGTTCAAGGTGGATTGGACTGGATCTTTCTGTCCCTCCAAATACTGGTCACCACCACCGCCGCTGCCGCCACCGCCATCTTGGTTCTCTCCTGAACAACTTTCCCCCACAGTATGACTTCCAGAACTCCCGAGCATGTGCAGAAGTAGCAGTCTACCTTTGAGGACATTTCTTTAAAATTTTAAGGAGGATTGGATTGGATCTCTGCCTCTACAAAATACTGACCACAGCTGCTGCTGCCACAGCCATCTCAGTTCTCTTCCAAGCACCTTATTCACAAAGCATGTTGTCACGAATTCCTGGGCATGTGCAGCAGTAGCGTTCTACCTTTGGGGCAATTTCTTCAAAAGACCAAGGTGGATTGAATCAGATCTCTACCTCTCCCGAATACTGGCCACTGCCATTGCTGCTGCCTCCACCATCTCAATTCTCTCCCAGATATTTTTCTCACACGGCATGTTGTCCAGAATTCCTGAACATGCGCAGCAGTAGCATTCTACCTATGGGGTAATTTCTTCAAAAGATCAAGGTGGATTGGGTCAGATTTCTGCCTTTCCCAAATACTAGCCTCCACCACCTCTGCCACCGTGACTGCCATCACTGCAGCTGATTGGTTCATATCTTTGCCTCTCCCAAATACTGGCCTCCACCGCCCTGCTCCTGCTGCCTTCCTCCTGGTTCTTTGCTGAGCTCCTTCCTCAAATGGTATAATGTCCAGAATTCCTTCACAGAGATTTTTTTCCAAAAGTTCAAAGTGGATTGGTTAGGATTTGTCTGCATCTCCTGAATCCTGGCTGCTGATGCCACCATCTTGGCCCCTCTCCAATGTTTTTTAACAAGAGAAGACAGTATGTGTGTTTTAAAGAGGTTGTGAAATTGAGCACTCAGCAGCAATGAATTTTATGTCTTCTCCAGGAGTGGAGGCCCACAGCCTCACTGCATAGACCAGGATCTGCTGTTCTGAGCACATCATGGCCCTCAGTGCAGCACAGAGGAGTGCGGCGGCCAGGCGCGCTGAGCTCCCTGGGACACATGGCTCGGCTTTCCGTCTGACACTGGTTGGCTCCCTCCACCACGCCAGGATCATTTTTCTTACAAGGTATTTTGTTAAGAGTTCCCCGGCATGAATGGCTGAAGCAGTCTTTTCTCTCATCTCTTCTAGGATGTTCTTCCAAAAATCACTTTTCTTGTGTGGCGGGCACCTCCTTGTCATCTTGTTTCTAATTCTGCCATTATCCACTCTCTCTCCTGATTCTAGATAGGAAGTCATGGCTGGGAATATCTCCTTATGTTGTCCCAGTCAGATATTAAACCAAAATCTGATGTTCAGGGCTTCTCCAAGGAATGCATGCCCTTTTCGGCAGCCATCATCTTCCTCTATTATCCCTAGAAATTGTTTTAAAATAAAGAATAAACAATAGGGCTGCAGGCACAGCTCAGAGATAGATAAACCCCCTGGGTTCCATCCCTAGTAACATACACACACACACACACACAGGAGGTTCTTGGCTATTTTTTAAAAATATATTTTTATTGGTGCATTGTAGTCAAACATCTCAATGGAATACAGGACTTGTGAGGATATACAAGCATACATCCCCCAATTAGCCTTTATCCAATCCCCATTCCATTCCCTTCCCCTCCCTCAATCCCACACTTGACTTAGTGATTGACTTTGATATATTTGTTTAAGTACATTACGTGCTTTAGAGAGATTTCATCTTCCCCCCTCCCATCCCCTCTGATAGATCCCCTTAATTGCTCCTCCATAGGGCCCTTTCTTCAACTAGATTTCCTTCTATTACCCATTTCTTCCTAGTTTTTGCATATTAGGGAAAGCATCTGATTTTTTATTTTCTGTGATATTTCCCTATGGATTTTGCATTGCAGGCTCCAATCCCACTCTTAAAGGCCCCAGCACCAGCCTCGGCAATGGCAGGCTCTGATCCCAGCCTCACTGCATGGCAGGCTCCGATCCTGGCCTTGCTGGCCCCAACAAAGACCTCACTGGCCCCAAAACCAGCCTCACCACATGGCAAAAGACCTGCATTGCAGGCTCCAATCCCGAACTCACTGGCCCCAAAACCAGCCTCACCACATGGCAGGCTTTGATTCTGGCCTCACAGGCCTTGGCATTGGCCTTGCCACCCAGGATTCTCCTATCCTGGCCTCGAAGGCTCCAGCACCGACCTTGCTGCAAGGCAGGCTAGGATTCTGGCCTGGAGGCCCTGGCAACCGCCTCACAGCACAGCAGGCTCTGATGCCTGCCTCGCTGGTCCCAGCACCGATCTTACCATCCAGCAGGCCTCAATCCCAGCCTCTAAGGCCCTGGCAATGGCCTGATCCTGGCCTCACTGTCCCTGGCACCAGCTTCACCAAATGGCAGTTTCCTATCCTGTCCTCGCAGGCCCTGGTACCGGCCTTGCCACATGGCAGGCTCCAATTCCAGTCCTTGGAGGCCCCAATACCAGCCTTGCCTCATGGCATTCTCCGATCCCAGCCTCACTTGTCCTGGCAGCAACTTCACCAAATGGCAGTCTCCGAATCCGGCCTCGCTGGCCCTGGCACCAGCTTCACCAAATGGCAGCCTCTGATCCTGACCTTGCTGGCCCCAGCACTGGCCTTGCAGCATAGCAGGCTCTGAGCCTGGCCTTGGAGGCCCCGGCACTGGCCTCACCGTGTGACAGGCTCCGATCTTGGCTCAAAGGCCCCGGCACCGGCCTTGTCTCACTGCAGATTTTTTGGCTATTAAAGAGTGAGTAGAGTGCTGAATGAAAATCCAGGGTCTAGTTGGATCACACAGCACAAGCCACTTTTTCAATCTCATCACTAGAAAATAAATGTGTTGACCTCTACTATCATTTTCAGTATTAAGATTATAGAACCACACCAAAGCAGAGTTGATCTAATAGAAAGTAAATTCCATTATGAGATAGGATTAGTAAAACACTGGACATACATAATAAATTCTCAGTAACTTTACATTTAATAAAGGTCTTTCACTTTATTTTGAAAATAGCAAGCGAATAAATGAAGGAATAAGTAATGTTTTAAAGGTTAGCAGAGTATGATTGTCAGAATTCTCTTTAATTACATAGTTACATTTAATCACATCATAACAAAAAGTAAGAAAATCATTTAGTGTTACAGTGCTAGCAATATTAAATGACCCAGGGGTTAAACCATCCACTTAGTTGTTCAAAATCTCAATCATGCAAAGTTTTGGGTTAAAGTAGTATTTTTGAACTGTTTTAAGTGGTTAAGCAAATTTTAATATTGCACAACAGTAAATTAATCCTTCTGTAGCAATATCTTGTGTTAATTTTTTGGGTTTGTGTATTAAGAATTAAGGTATGTGTGAAATCTATAAATTTAGATCAAGGTAAATTTTCAACTACATATTTTATGTATTTCTACCAAGGGGAAAAAAATCACACGGACAGATTTAAAAGCAATTAAATTCTCTAATTTTATTATTGCCTTATTATTATATTTTCTGTTCTGCCAAAAATTCACACTTAGATTCCAAGGACAGCTATTCATTTGCATTTAATTTCAAAAGTGATCTAAATAATATTTAAGTACAATTTTTTGAGACTATTATTTATCTGCAATAGATTGGAACTAAAGGTAAAGTATGTTTGTTCATGTATTTTCAAACCAAAGAAAAATTATAATAGATGTTTTATTTCTTAACAAGGGCTTAATGTTTAAAGTCTTTTTTCATCAAAATGATCATAAACATTATATTCACCCAACTACAAATTACATCCCTTTATAATTTACAATATAAGACTTCACAAAGTATGTATAAATTAATTAAATAGAAATTTACAGAAAGTAAACATATATAATTTAATATATTTTAGAGATTCATACGGATACAGATTTTTCAAGAAGGGGTAATTTTTTATGGATTCCAAAAGGTAACTTCAGCGGAACACACAGAATGGTTCAAAATCCAAAAATGTGTGTTTGTGTGTGTGTTTGTGTGTGTGTGTGTGTGTGTGTGTGTGTGTGTGTTGCAGAGGGAGGGGAGAGGGGAACTGTTGCAGATCCTAGGACTTCTCCTCTCCTCTCTAGTAAGGGTGACACTGGCCTTCATGTCAGACAGCAGACGGATTTGTTAATACCATTCATGCACTGCCCCCTATAACTAAAAGAAAAAATTGTCTTACAACTGTAAAGAATCATACAACACATCATAGGTGTTCCTTCAAATTTTGAGCTCCATTTCTTCTACTCCAAATACTGATTCTTATTTTTTTTCTGACAAGAGTTAAGCATTGTTTTTTGACCTATGCAATAGATTTGTAAATCCAAATTTTATAAATCAAAAATTTTATTTCATATTGATGCCTACTGTGTTCATTGGAGGTTGATATTTAGAATCAGGGTAGTATTATTAGTTTTCTTTTTCTTTTTTCTGCCTTTTAGTCCCTCTGTCAATAGTCAATAATCTGAGACCACCACAAAACCCTTCTCAAGATATTTTCTTTGAGAGAAATCTTGTAGTGACTTAAAAAAAAAACATGTCACTATTATCTTTGCTTTAATTTGAGTTTTTAAATTTCAGCTACCTGACACTTGATAACACACAACTATTTTGAGACTAGATGTCTCCAGTGAATTAAGATGAGAATTAAATTCCAACCACAGCACCACTGTAGAGAGAGGATAGAGACCTTGCTCCATTCAATGCACATTATTGTATCTACAGAAAAGGTTGATGTTATGCTTTATCTAAATATTAACCCAAAAGTGGAAAACAGATTGGAAAAGTCAATTATATTAACTATTGACATGGCCTAAGAATAATGATCTTTATTTGCAGATGACATAATTCTATATGCAGAAGATAAAAAATAAATAAATAAAAACCTCAACCAGAAGATGTCTAGGGCTGATAAACAAATACAGAAAAGTAGCAGAATATAAAATCAACTTACAAAAATCAATAGCTTTTCCATGATTAAATTTTTATTTATTTATTTATTTATTTGCAATAGTGGGTATTGAACCTAGGGGCACTCTATCTCCAAGCTATACCACCAGCCCTATTTTTTTATTCTTTATCTTGAAACAGTGTCTCACTAAGTTACAGAGGCCTCACTATGTGGCTGAGGTTGGCTGTGAACCTGTTATCTTCTTGGCTTAGCCTCTCAAGTACTGGGATTACAAGCTTGTTCCACCATCCCTGGCTGATTAAAAATTTTAAAAGTAGGTATTCTGACAATCAGGTTGTGGACACAGACTAGGGAAATAATAAAAGATAGATTAAAATAACAACTGATTAGTTAAATGGAATTATTAGAAGAAATATTTCTATGAAAATTCAATTTTTCTTTTTCTTCAAATACTTTCAAGATGGTAAAATGGTAAGATTAGGAAAAAGTGCCTGGAGATTATAAGTAAAAATGTTACTTAGTCATTTTAATTTGGTTATTATTTTTCTAAGCTTCAGTTAATTTAAATCATTGCTTGCCGAATTTTACAAGAAAAAAGGTAGTTTTGTGTGTAAGTTATTTTAATGTAAAAATATTTGTATGTCAATTTTCTGCAGAGAATGGAAGCCTTTTGAAGTTCACATGAAAAAAATGTAGTCCTGATGTTATCAGTTATCTCATAGAGTTGTGACAAACATCATAAATAAGGATACCATAAAGTGCTATGTAGGAATAAAGATTCCCAAATATAATCATAAGTTCAATATGAGGGATTCATAGGACTGAAAAACACACACTCCTACTCAAATTCTTTTAGTTTGACTACTCAGGATAACGGGAAAACTACAGGGTAGAGGAAGAGAATCAGGGAGAGGGGGGATTCTTGATGAGAATAAAACTGATCAAATATTTTTTATGCACCCACACATATGCAACAATGCAACCCATCATTTTGTATAATTATACGCACCAATAAAGTCATATATTGATATGCAAAAAATAAGTCTGAATTTTAAACAAAGACTTGGAAGGCAACTCAAAAAGAATAAAGCTTAGGCCAATTGTTCCTTATTTATAACTCTAATGGATGGTCCCAGAGAGTCTTTTTAGTGGTCTAGTTTGTAATGTGTCCAAGAAGAATAAGAGCATTTCAAACATATGGCAAAACAAATGTACAAGGGCTTCTCTACTATGAGACCTTGTTGCATTTCTTAACTCCAGCTACATCTAACTGGGAGATGAGATAGGGTCAAGAAAACATTTCTGGACATGAGGCTTGGAAATAGATGATTTTTTTGACTTTGAAGAAATTACAGCATTCATAAGTTTCAGGATTTTTCCCCTGGGGAAAAAATAAAGTGAAACCTTTATTCTATATAACCTTTATGACTGTTAACTATTTTTGTTAATTTTTTTTTTTGCTCTAAACTGGAAGAAGCAGTTTTGTTGGTAATATACTGTCTTTCTGTGGTCATATCAGGCAGTGTACAACCGATGTCTTTGTTAAATTGCACACTTGATACAAGATGGCATTAGTAACAAAGGCCATGTCTGTGACCCAAAACTGGGTTAGAATGTTAGAAAAGTAGGGTTTGACTATTACCTTGGACATGTCACTGGATTATTTATTGTCACCAGCTTCCATTTCCACTTCTTCCATGGGAAATTGCACCCCGTAATTTTTATAATCTACAAACATATACTCCGTAAGTTTCATAGACTAAAAAATCATTTGTGTGGCATTTATAACTACTAATGCATGCAGAGGGCCATCTCCTTTTAGAAGATGTGATCCAGAACTCATATAATGAATGGTTGCCAAAATTTTGAAATTGCAAGATACTGATAGTCATTTAAAAGAATTGGAGAAAAATACATAATTTCCATTTTGTGCAGTTCTTAGTGTTAAAGGCCTAAATCTCAGCCCCACTGAATCCATAGTGCCCATTTATTGTGTTGTGTTAAAACGGTCAAAACTGGACTACAATTTTTATAAGAATATAGTTTACTTAGTTTGTTTTCACTGTAGCACTAATAGTCGGCATTTGTAAAATGGTTCCAAATAATCAAGGGACTAAGGAATTCATGCTATTTTACAAAGTTTTCTGAGATACTGGTGACAGAATGGGGGCAGACATCAATTTTTATTATTTTTAAACAAATATCTACTATAAAGATACTGCATGCAATAAATTGGATCTGTAGAAACTACTAAAGTTACTTATTAGTCCACTGTTTCTGTGTTGGATAGAAGACATAAATGGCTGGCCATTTTATAGGCAATGAATGATTTTAAAACATAATTGCCCAATAAAGACAGAGAAGAATTGTATAAGATACTAGGACTAGTACTCTAGTTGCTACTTGGTAAAAGAGGTGTGGTTTAGTTTTATTAATATTTTTCACTTTATTTTGCATGCTCTATCAAACAGCATCTTCCCTAATAGATAAGTAAGTGTTTATTTCTAATTTCATTAAATTCAAATTGTGGCAGTGGCCAGAACCTTTTGACTCATATTTGCAACCTGCATAAGTAAATTAGCTCTGAGTGCCTATTGTTGAATAAGTAAGTGAAAGATGTGTTTTATCTCTCCCCCCCACCACAAATCATTGGGTCAAGATCATTTTGTATCTTCTGCATTTTAAATATAATATCATGTGTTGGCCATGTGTGCATTAATAAATATTATCAGAAGAAAAATTGGGGACTTAAATCCCCTCTTTCTGTGAAATATGTATGCCTCCATTCTTTCTCTGCTGTTGGAAGAGACTTTAGCAGGAATGTTGGGTTCCCTCTTCCTTGGTCTCTTCCAAACTGATGTAGAAATTGTAACCAGCTTCTTTTATCTGTACAAGTCTGAGTGAAACCCCAACAGTGACTTTCAAAAGGAGCCAAAAGATGTCTTTGGTTCATAGCAATCCCTCCCTCACAATGAAAAGGTCACATGTATATTAAAGATATAATACAATCTCTGAAGGGAGAAGGGACTTGCAGGGTGTAGAGGCATCCTCAGTCAAGAATCCATGTGCTCCGGTGAGTTGAACACACATCCACTGCCCTTCTATTCACTCCAGAGGAATTGATTTTATGGAGATCCAGCAGACTGGCACAAGTAACCTTCCATCTTTGGTTTTATAAAAGATTAATCTGCTTGTCATTTTTATTACAATGCACACTGTCTCATGTTAAGTGCATTTTGTTACTCTAAATTGTCCTATCTCTTCACTAAGAAAGTCTGACTTAGCTGTGATTGTAGGTGTACCTGGAGGAATATGTCCTATCTCTTCACTAAGAAAGTCTGACTTAGCTGTGATTGTAGGTGTACCTGGAGGAATATGTCCTATCTCTTCACTAAGAAATTCTGACTTAGCTGTGATTGTAGGTGTACCTGGAGGAATATGCTAGAATCAAGCTCCAAAACACGTCCCTTGAGAGATTTTATAGCACTAGTCTCATTGTGATGAGATTGGGTTAAAGATTCGGGGAGTCGATGTCTCTCTCACACACCCTTCTGTGACAGTGTTTTCAGAATAAACTGGACCCAGATGATGCCTGACCTTTGAGGACTTTTAATTCTGCTTGTTCCTAATGATCAGAACCAAGCAATGTTCCTGAAGGAACCCCATGGAGATGTTTCTTTCCCACCAAAACCACAAAAGAGCAGACTCTTGTAATTAGCAGAATCCCCCTGGACTCGCTGTCTGTGCTTGTGGCACATGAATAAAGCTGAGACCTGAACCAGGACCTCTGGGGGCCTCTCCCCGTAAGTCCCCCGTGGAAACTTGTGGTCGGCTCAGCAACAGCTCGACTGAGTGAGCCAGCGAGAAGCTCGCTGTGAGTTGGCTGCACTAGGAACTGTGCTTGAATGATCTCAGCTGGGAGCTGCTCTGGTGCATTTGACTAATGGCACTCTCAAAGTGAATGCCATGTGTGAAAGAAATTCAGAGATGTTGACCCTGAAGGCTGGGATTCTAAGGAAGGCTGTATCCTCTGCCATGTCAGCAAAATTCACAGCGCAGAGGGTGTGGGCCATTTTCTTTTTATCCCTGAAGGCTTAGGATAATTATTTTTTTGCAGCCACATTAACTCTTCCGATTAGCATCTTGATGGGGGTTTTCAGACCTATCTGACTGACTCGGAGACTCTAGGTAGTTGCTGTAAGCGCACATTTATCAAGGACAGATGTGGAACCGTTTTCATTCAGTAGTAATTCACTGAAATGTATAGTCAGTCTGTTCTCAAGCTACAGAGAGGGATGAAAAAAACCTTACTAGGAGTAGCAAAATGAGAATTCTTTCTAATAAAGTTGGATAGTTTAAAAAATGTTTACTATTGAGGAAAAAAAAAATCAGGTTTCCAGTTGTCGAGTGGGGCTCACCATTCTTTAAACCCAGCCTGGAGCGTATGAAACATAACCAGCTTAGCTACAAGGATCTGACGATTCAGGCAGAATAAATTTTATTTTTGCTTCCAAACTTATGGACAGACATACCTAATGTGGACTGGAACTAACCATACTTTCTCAAATTCTGTGGAAATCTCTATTTCCCATTAAACCCAGTTGGCTAGTCCTTAAGGTCAGGGTTTAAAATATCTGTCTTTGATCCATTTCTTTCTACGATCCAAGAAAAAAAAATGTGCCCTGTATAAGAAAAAATAATAAAGCTCATCAAGTTCTGTTACACAGCAAATTCCAAGTTCTTGGTGGCTACTGAGAATGATATCTATTAAGTTTTAAATATTGATATTGACTACTCTGTGCCTGTTCTTCTTTCAACTGCAAAGTGCCTGAGTCATTTCTAAGTGTGTGGTTCTTTCCCCAACATTTTCTCATTGAAGCCTCCTTTCCCACCATCAAGATTCAGTGGAAGGTAATCAGTGACCACATCAACTCTTTCTCCTGGAACTCGGATGCTGGCGCAGGGCAGAAATGTTGCAGGTGACATCATGGTGACACTGACTGGGCACACAGTGCGAAGCTGGGCTGCCCGGCTTACTTCCAGGACATTCCCCTGCTCGTCCATCTCAGGAGCAGACTAACTATGTAAGGACTTTTGCTAATAAGAAGCCTTTTTTTTAACAGCACTATTTAAAAAAAATAGCTATTCAACATAACAATCTTAATTTGAATGCAACAAATTACTGTTTTCAACAACTTAAGTGAGCATATCCTGTCACCTCAGCACATGTTTGATATATACTTGCTATATATGCTATATATAGATGGATATAGCAATATCCATATCTACATTTGTCTACACACACGCACATACGCACTCATGCACACACTCGTACACACTCACACGTGCACACACACACACACACACACACACACACACACACACACACACACGGTAGAGCTACAAGGCCCTGCTTAACAGAGTGTTATAATTTCATGTTGTCTCAGCTGTCATTGGTCTTACTTATATGGAGAGTTAAGGTGCCGTTTGCAGAGCTTACTGGATCTGTCCCTGTCAAAACTAAAAAAGCCACAGCGCTGGTGATGGGTCACTGTTACATGTAAGGACAGAGCCCGTGCTCAGACAGGAAGACTGAGCCATGAGGACAGGACAGAGTACACCTGCTGCCAGGCATGACCCGGTATAGGCAGCTTCTCCCAGGGCCGAGGCTTCTGCTACTATCAGACCCAAAGAATTTTGTTTATTTAAATAACTGTTCATACGATTTGGACTCTATTTTTGCAAAACATCAATTCCCCCATAGAAATTCAATAAATAAAGAACTTAGCCACTGAGTCGAGGAAGCCGAGCTCCAGTTTTTAACCTTCCAAAGGGGTCAGGGCTAGACCCGACCCCTTGTCAATTTGTACTGCAATTGCTCTTCCAGGAGGCAGGGGGTGCAGCGACCCTGCAGGCAGGTCCAGGACAGACTGTCTCTCTGGTCAGCAGTGACCTCTGTGTGTCATTGAATGAGGCTGGAGCTGTAGCTGAATCCATAGCTGCTGGACCGTGACAAGGGTGGCTGAGCCTCTTCATTCTGCTCCTGGGTATAGCTGGGGAACGTCTGTGCGCGAGACATCTTCGATGAACCAAACCCATGACCTAGAAAGGAGGAAAAGAGAGCGGTACTAAGAAACATATCAGAAGGGCAAGAAGAAGCACTAAGCAAACAAACACAACAAAAGACTTCAAATCCTCAACATTGTGCTCGCTGTAAGTAAACTGGTAAAATTCATGAGATTTCTGCGCATTGATCCTTGATGAGTTTCAAATGTTGTATCCAGGAATCAGTGTTTCCCCAAATGTGTCTTTATGAGAATTCTGGATATCAGAGAGCTAGGTAAGTTCTGAAAGAATTTTGAACTTCTGTCCTTCAGCTTTTGAAACAAAAGCAGAAATGTTCTGTCCCCTCCCCCATTCCCAAAGCTGTTTTGTATGGAGAGCCTGTTAACCGCTTTCTTTTCTTTTATGCACACATTTGCTATTTTTAAAAGAAAGCAAACTGCATACTTTCTTAAGGTCCTTCATGAACAGGCAAACTGCACTTTATCCTGACCAGCAACCCTCAATTATCAAGACAAAACGCTTTTACAATGACGGTGTTAGGGGCTCTGTTTCACCCTAGTAGGTTTGTCCCCATAATGGAAGCGATTTCATGATATGGTTCACCAAAACCATACACCTCGATGGTTACTAAATGGCCTACAGCTTGCATCTTATACAAAATAGACTTTGAGAAAATTCTCTCTGTGTTTGTTACTGATCAGCTGCAGCTTTTCAATGTGAAGTGGTCTAACAGAAGCCCAAAGGAAAGTGATTACTGTAAACGTGTTGCAACACTGGAATGTACCAAGGGCATTTGTACCTAGTGGATAGTTCAGTGGAGAGAGAAGAGAAATAAATCCAGTCTGCTGCCCTTTCAGAGTTTAGATTATACCCAGAGGAAGAGATGTATTTAGTTTGATTTGCATTGTATCTGATCTCTAGGGTGAGGAATATGGAGAAGACAATCTGTTAACACAGAAACATGGAACACCTCCTTGTTAGGCCCTCGGTGGTCCTATCCTGTCCTTTGGAATGTCAGAGGCTTAGAGTCAGTTTCACTGTCACGTGTGTTTGGAGGCTCAGAAAAATAGCTCTGCAGTGTGGGAAACGTGAGATCCTGGGAAGACACCCATAGGAATTGGAGAACCAAAGGCCAGTTAAAGCTGGTAGAACTGCTCAAATTAAAAAAAAAAAAAGGGAGACATTTTCAATAAAAAAAATCTTTGTTTCTGGATTAAAAAAATCATTGTAAGTTCATTTTTGCCTGATTCTCTTGTTCACGGAACAAGGAAAAACATGGAAGATTCATGAGAATCAGAACCCAGAGAAAGACATCCTTTCCTCCCACCACACTGCCGGGCATCCTTCGGAGCTTCCAGGACTTTCTGCTCCTGCACTTCCTCCTTCTCTACCTCAGGGTCCTGCCACCTCACTTCCTTTCCTAGCCACTCAGGCCTGAGAACAGCCATATTTTCTGCAATTGAGTACCACTCTCAGCTCCTACATGTTTCCTGAGTGCTGTCCACAGCTCTCAAAATGGTCCTCTTTTTAAATTCTCTTAGGATCTCAACTATGTCTTCCTTTTTCTGTAGGGCCATGTTGACATAGGAGGGAAGATGGGTGATACGCATACTAGGGGGAAGTTAGAGCCATAGAGGCTGGTGATGGGTGAGATTAGGGGTGTTAAGGAGAGGTTACAGAGGGGATTAGGGGGAAGTGAGAGGGTGGTTGGAAGTTAGGGTGCGATGTCTGGAGTGAGGACTCCAGAAATAAGAATCACCTCTACCACTTACTAGCTGGCAGACAGCTCTGAGGGACTTGGTTAATCTCTAGGTTTATCTACTTCCTTATCTCCAAATTCTGGATGATAATAAAGGTACTCAGCCTGAGTAGTTTTTTTGAATATTAAATCAGTGAGCTAATTCGTGCTAAGAGCTGTCACCCTCATAAAAGGATACGATGCTGATGCTGTGGTAGTCACTGAGCAGGATCACTGACCCAGGTAGAGCTGGAGAAGGCCTCCCTAAAGGAGGTGACATTGTGCCATGATACTTTCATAAGAGAGCTCTGGTACACTAATCTGATATGGGAAGACACTTCAAATTGTTAAATTGTTAGTGACTTTTGTCTCTGCATTTTTTTTTTTTTTTGCATGAGGTTCTGGGGATTGAACCCAGGAACATTATAACTCTGAGCCATAACACAATTTAAATGAAATGAAATTAATATATATATACACACACACACACTGTAGTCATACATCACAATGGAATACAAGATTTGTGAGGATATACAAGCACACATCATCCAATTAGCCTTTATCCAATCTCCATCCCATTCCCTCCACCTCCCTCGATCCCATGCTTTGATTGGTGGTTAACTATGAGGCATTTGTTTACATACATCATGAGTTTTAAAGAGATTCCATCCTCCCCCATCCCATCCCCTCTGATTGGTCACCTTAATTGCTCCTCTATAGGGACCTTTCTTCAACTAGATCTCCTATTACCTATTTCTTCCTAGTTTTTGCATATTAAAGAAAGCATCTTTTTTTCTATTTTCTTTAATATTTCTCTGTGTATGCCCCATTGCAAGTTCCGATTCCACTCTTGAAGGCACCTGCACTGACCTGGCCACCCGGCAGACTCTGATCTGGGCCTTGCTGGCTCTAGCACTGGCCTTGCCTCATGCCAGGCCCTGATCCCAGCCTCACTGGCCCTGGCACTGGCCTAACCCCTTGGCAGGCTGTGATCCCAGCCTCAGACGCCCCAGCACCGGCCTTGCCTCATGTCAGGCTCCAATCCCAGCCTCGTTGGCCCCGGCACTGGCCTAACCCCTTGGTAGGCTCCTATCCCGGCCTCGGAGGCCCCAGCACCGGCCTTGCCTCACAGCAGGCTCCAATCCCAGCCTTTCTGGCTCCAGCGCCAGCCTCACCCCTTGGCAGGCTCCAATCCTGGCCTCAGAGGCGCCAGAACCAGCTTGCCCCATGGCAGGTTCTGATCCCAGCCTCAGTGGCCCCAGCATCGGCCTCACCCCTCGGCAGGCTCCAATCCTGGCCTCAGAGGTCCCAGCACAGGCCTTGCCTCACAGCGGGCTCCGATCCCGGCCTCGCTGGTCCCAGCACAGGGCTAACCCCTCAGCAGGCTCTGATCCCAGCACAGGCCTTGCCTCACAGCGGGCTCCGATCCCGGCCTCGCTGGTCCCAGGACAGGGCTAACCCCTCAGCAGGCTCTGATTCTGGCCTCAGTGGCCCCGGCATCGGTCTCACCCCTCGGCAGGCTCCAATCCTGGCCTCAGAAGTCCCAGTACAGGCCTTGCCTCACGGCAGGCTTCGATCCCAGCTTTACTGGTCCCAGCACAGGGCTAACCCCTCAGCAGGCTCTGATCCTGGCCCCAGAGGCCCTAGCTCTGGCCTTGCCTCACAGTAGGTCCCTATCTGGACCTTGTTGGCTCCAGCACTGGCCTAACCCCTTGGCAGGCTCCAATCCTGGCCTCTGAGGCTCCTGCACCGGCCTTGCCTCATGTCAGGCTCCAATTCCGGCCTCGTTGACCCTGGCACCAGCCTAACCCCTTGGCAGGCTCCGATCCCGGCCTTGGAGGCCCCAGCACTGGCCTTGCCTCATAGCAGGCTCCGATCCCAGCCTTGCTGGCTCTAGCACCAGCCTCACCCCTTGGCAGGCTCCAATCCTGGCCTCAGAGGCCCCAGAACCAGCTTGCCCCATGGCAGTTTCCGATCCTGGCCTCAGTGGCCCCGGCATCAGCCTTACCCCTTGGCAGGCTCCGATCCTGGTCTCGGATGGAGGTCCCAGAACCGGCCTTGCCTCATGGAAGGCTCCAAACCCAGCCTCCCTGGCCCCAGCACCTGTCTATCTGCCCGGCAGGCTCCTATCCTGGCCTCAGAGGCCCCGGCACAGGCCTCGCTATGCAGCGGGCTCTGATCTCTGTCACCGTGAGCAGGTCATCTACAGATGTTCCCTTTTTTCTTACACTTTCTTTTTTTTAATATGAGAAGGCAGTGCATGTCTTTTGCAAAAGCTGGGAGCCCGAATACCTGGTGGCAATGAATTTTGTCTCCCTCCGAAGGCAAAGGTCTAAAATTTCACTACAGAGAGAAGGCTCTGCTACTCCACGTGCACCCTGGCAGCCCAACCCGGCTATGTGAGGCTCCCTCTGATATGCCCCCAAACACTTTTACCACTTAACATGCTGTCCTGAATTCCTGAGCATGTGGGGCAGGAGCAGTCTACTTTTGGGGAGATTTCCTCAAAAGTTCAAGGTGGATTGTACTGGATCTGTTGCCCCTCCAAACACTGGTCACCACCACCGCCACCACCACCACCATCTGTTCTGTCCTGAACACCTTTCCCACACAGCATGTTTTCCAGAATTCCCAAGCATGTGTGGCAGTAGCAGTCTACTTTTGGGGATATTTCCCCAAAAGTTTAAGGTGGGTTGGATTGGATCTCTTCCTCTCCCAAATACTGGCCACCACTGCTGCTGCCACAGACATCTCAGTTCTCATCTGAGCACCTTTTTCACACAGCATGTTGTCCCAAATTCCCGAGCATGTGTGGCAGTAGTATTCTACCTTTGGGGAAATTTCTTCAAAAGATCCAGGTGGATTGGATCAGATCTTTGCCTCTCCCAAACACTGGCTGCCACTGCCATCTCAGTTCTCTCCCAAACAACTTTCCCACATAGCATATTGTCCAGAATTCCCAAGCATGTGTAGCGGTAGCAGTCTACCTTTAGGGAGATTTCTTCAAAAGATCAAGGTGGATTGGATGGGATCTCTGCCTCTCCCAAATACTGGCTGCCACCCCTGCCACTGCCACCATCCTCCTGGTTCTCCCCGGAGCACCTTCCTTACATGGTATGATGTCCAGAATTCCTCAGCATGTGCAGTAGGAGCAGTTCACCTTCACGGAGATTTTTTTCCCAAATGTTCAAGGTAGATTGGATAGGATTTATCTGCATCTCCTGAATACTGGCTGCCACTGCTGCCATCTTGGCCCCTCTCCAATATTTTTTAATAAAGAGAAGACCGTATGTGTAATTGCTCAGCAGCAATGAATTTTCTCTCCCCTTCAAGAGCAGAGGCCACAGCCTCACCACATAGAGCAGGATCTGCTGTTCCGAGCGCACCATGGCCCCCAGCGCAGCATAGAAGAGCACGGCGGCAAGGCACACTGAGTTCCCCGGGATGCAGAGCCGAAGTGGTCTTTTCTCTAATCTCTTCTGGGATGTTCTTCTGAAAATCACTTTTCTTGCATGGCAAGTGCCTTGTTGTCATCTTGCTTCTAATTCTTCCATTATCCACTCTCTCTCCTGTATTCTAGATAGGAAGTCATGGCTGGAAATGTCTCCTTAAGTTGTCCCAATCAGATATTAAACCAAAATCTGGTTTCCAGGGCTTCTCAGAGGAATGCATGTCTTATTTGGCAGTGACCATGGCCACTGCCATCTTGCCCCCTTCTCCAGGTCCTTCACTTTAAAAGTTCATAAGCTTGCAAGTCTTGAAGCGTTTCCATTCAGGTCCCACTCTATTACTGCAATGCATCAATAAAAGTGTGTAGATATACACATATAATGAAAACAGTATGTATATATAGGAGATAAAGGAAGAAAGTGTATACATAAACTAGAAACAGTGGCACATGCCTATATTCCCAATACGTGGGAGGCAGAGACAAGAGGATAGCAGATTCAAGGACAACCTTAGCAACTTAGCGAGACTATTTCAAAAGAGAAAATTAATCAAAAGAGCTGGGACTGTAGCTCAGGGATAAAGTGTTCCAGGTTCAACCCCCAGTAGCACCAAAAAATTTTTTATGTAAGAAACAGAAGCCGGGCGTGGTGGTGCATGCTTGTAATCCCAGCATTCCGGAGGCTGAGAACTGGAGGATTACAGTTTGTGGACAGCCTCGCTACTTAGTGAGGCCCTCTGCAACTCAGTGAGACCCAGTTTCAAAATAAAGAATAAAAAATAGGGCAGGGGTGTAGCTTGGAGGTCAAATGCCCCTGGGTTTCATCCCCAGACCCGCAAAAAAAAAAAAAAAAAAAAAAAGAAAAGAAAAGAAACAGATCTCCAATGGAATGATATTTTAGCCTATTTACACATAATAATGTCTATGATAAAGCCCACTCTGAAAGCTGGGTATGATGGAACATGCTTGTGATCCCAGTACTTGGGAGGCTGAGAAAGGAGATCACAGGTTTAAGACCAGCTTCGACAACTTAGTAAGGCTCTCAGCAACCTAGTGAGACTCTGTTTCAAAAGAAAAATTAAATAAAGTAGATAAGGGGGGATGTTGGGGTCTAGGTGGAGGTAGAACACTCCTGGGCTCAATCCACAGCACCAAAAAAGTACATTTTGAATAAGATTATGTTTAAAGTAAGCACCTATATATTATCATTAATTAAACACTGAAAGTTGGTCTATTTCACTTCAATTATGTACCATTTTCTGTACATGAAAGCACACTAGATTTTACTACTTAAAAGAAAAAAAAAAGCCGTTCATCATAAACTGCCAGGCGATCTATAGTCAGACCTCACACCAAACCAAGGATCCACAGTCAGTGCTGCACAGGATCAGAGGAGGAATTGGGAGTTCGTGGGACCTGGTTGTAGAACCAAATGCATCACTTCGTCAATCACAAATAGTCTCCCCTGTGTAGTGTGCAATTTTTGCTCCCACCATGGGCTTTTGAAGCTGACTTGGGTTCTTCTGTGACTTTTTGAGCCTTGTTTTCCTGTGTGGGCAGAACATACCTCCCCAAGGTGTTTTGAAGCTTAGATAAAACATGTCGGAAGATGTTGGTATGATAGCTATGCAATCAATGTTTGTTTTTCTTTCCTGGTGTTCTGAGTAGGCACATATTCTTGTCATCTTTTTGGTCTCTAACTTTC